>NW_023623929.1:0-4082 GCF_014905685.2 Nematolebias whitei | reverse complement strand
GCTCAGCTACTACCACAACAACTGTCAGCTCAACATCTGTCAAACTGTCTGAGTTATAGTCATGTTGGTGTTTCCTGAAGTCAGTTGGCTGTGGCGGCCATCTTGAATCAGGTTGATTCTAAAAATAAATCAGTTTTTTTTTTTTCATTTATACTTTATTTATACAGGTAGTCTCATTGAGCCACGAGAACTAATTTTCAAGAGATTTGTTTAGGGCGCAGATGGGGGTTAAGGACCTTGCTCATGGGCCCAGAGTGAAGCGAATGAGGGTGGGGGCAAGTGTGGATGCTTCACCTACCCCACCCACATTTTGATGTTGTTGGTATCAGGGCGTGAACCGGCGATCTTCTGATCACAGGCCCACCTTCTCTAACCTCTGCGCCACCATTCCCCCAGTTATAGACACATCCAATGATTATTTTATTAAAGTTTTATTTAAATAAGAACTTGTGATTTATGAGAAATTTAACTTACTGATATAATACAAACAAACACATACACACGCACACACTCACACATCAAAAACATTGTCCCTCCTCCTCCATCAGCAGGTGATAAACACATCTGACCTCAGAGTCTCCAGTCTACATTGTGGACTCTCCAGAAAACCACACAGCTGCTTCACTCCTGAATCCTGCAGGTTGTTCTCACCCAGGTCCAGTTCTGTCAGATGGGAGGGGTTGGACTTCAGAGCTGAGCTCAGAGAAGAACAGCTGATCTCTGACAAACTGCACCTGATCAATCTGAATAAAGAATAAAAAAAATTAAGTTTAGAAACAAAACAAAACTTTTAAAAACTCTGAACTGTGAAAAACATTGATCCAACTGAAAGATGCTTTAATGTTTCCAAATATCCTTATGCATGCTCAATAATCCAGGTAGAAAAATCTAAAAAAAGTTAAATCTGGTCCTCTGGACATTCAAAAACACAAAACAAAGCAAATCAACAAAAAAATGTAGAAACGTTTCGTCTCTCATCCGAGAGACTTTCTCAGTCTGAGGTGCTGTATTCAGCTCAGTCTCTTAAATAGCACCTTCTCAGAGTGGATCAACCAGTTTGTTGCTGACAACCAAAACCAGCTGCTCACATGGTCAAGAAGGACCATCAGCCTAACAATGGATCATTAGCACACTGATGTCTTTTTACTATTCACAGGGGGTTGAATGATACTAGCAATCACAGCATTGTAAGAGGGGGACAGTTGAACCCGGAGGCCTCCACCCCTGTTTAATGATGGATGACTTCTTTTCACAAAGATGGCCTCCTTTACTCCTCTCTCAAACCATCGTTCCTCTCTGTCCAGGATGTGAACATCTTCATCCTTGAAAGAGTGACCACTGGCCTGGAGATGAGTGTAGACCGCAGAATCCTGGCCTGATGATGTTGATCTTCTGTGCTGGGCCATCCTTTTGGCCAGTGGCTGTTTAGTTTCCCCGATGTAAGACTGATCACAGCCCTCCTGACACTGAACAGCATACACAACATTACTCTGTTAGTGCCGGGGGACTGGATCTTTGGGATGAACCAGTCTTTGCCGTAATGTATTTTGGGGTTTAAAAGCCACTGGGACGTTATGTTTAGAAAATAAACATCTCAGTTTCTCTGATACTCCCTCAACATACGGAATGACCACTGGTCTGGGTCTGGGTTCCTCCTTTTCACCTGATGGCTGACTGGAGTCCTGTTTGGGTTTCTTCTCTGCTTTCTGGAAGGCCCAGTTAGGATATCCACATTGCTCTAGAGCCTGTCTTGTGCTGTGGTGTGGCCTCCCCTGGGTACAGTCTGTGGAACAGAATACGGTCAATAGCCTTGTCCTGCTCCAAATTTTTCAGGCAATCTATTAACCTCTTCTTGTAACCACTTCCTGGATCTCTTTTCAGAGGCTGATAAGTGGTTAAGTCACTAAGGAGTGTCAAAACTTTCTCATGATAGTCTTTCTGGTTCAAAATCACTGTGCACCTTCCTTTGTCTGCTGGGAGAATGATGATGTTTTTGTCCTTGCTAAAAGTGGTGAGTGCATCCCTCTCCTCTCTACTGATGTTGGAAGGTGGTGATTTGGCATTGCTGAGGCAGGATGAAACTTGAGAAAACAGCAAGGAAGAGGGTAGACTACAGGAACCACTTACGATTCAACCTCAGATGTCGACAAAGTGGCATCATTCCCAAAAGCCTGGAACATTAAATTGTTGGTCAGCGGGCACCGGGCAAGCAAGATCCTTCAGAAGGCACAGACCCAGCTGCTGAATGAACGGGTGAGACAGATCAATTTTACTATTGAGGCCTTGAAGGCCAAAGAAGAGCACATTAAACAGAAACTAACAACATGTCTAGATCAGACCACACTTCAGCAAGTGTTGGACTGTACAGATCTGGCACGCTCAGCACAGCATGTCAAGTCCAAGACTCGACAACAAAACAAGTTTAACTTACTAATAACTCATCAACACCAACACTATTCGAATAACAACACATTCAGTGTAGGACAACACTCCAGAAGTCAATTACATGCCAGGGAAACAGAAAAGTGGGTGAAGAATTTATCTGACAGACAGCTCACCCAGCCGGAGACAGAGATTCTTGTCAGGGGACTGAACTTTGCGGTTGCACCAGGAGATGATCACAGCTACTGAGTCAGCCATCTGCAACAACAAAATTAAAGAGGCTGAAGCAGAACAGCTCAGAATCAAAAATTCATCCTGCCTCAGCAATGCCAAACCACCACCTTCCAACATCAGTAGAGAGGAGAGGGATGCACTCATCGCTCTTAGCAAGGACAAAAACATCATCATTCTCCCAGCAGACAAAGGAAGGTGCACAGTGATCTTGAACCAGAAAGACTATCATGAGAAAGTTATGACACTCATTAGTGACTTAACCACTTATGAACCTCTGAAAAGAGATCCAGGAAGTGGTTACAAGAAGAAGTTAATAGATTGCCTGAAAAATTTGGAGCAGGACAAGGCTATTGACTGTATTCTGTACCACAGACTGTACCCAGGGGAGGCCAAACCTAGTCTGTATGGTTTACCTAAAATCCACAAACAAGGTGTACCTTTAAGACATATTGTTAGCATGATTAACTCGGTCACTTACAATGTTTCCAAATATCTGGCGTCTGTACTCATCCCTTTAGTTGGCAGCTCAGAACACCACATACAGAACACCATGGACTTTGTGGATAAGGTGAAGGATGTTGTAGTAGAACATATACATGAGATATATTCATACTGTTAAAACGGATTCTTTCATTTTTCTGGACTGTATAATGTACGTGCATTGAATAATTAAAAATGTGGACGTGAGACGTTAATTATCTTTGACTCACCACGACAGTGGGTCATTTATTAACAGAATCAAGTTTAACACATCACACATTTACATTAATTGGCAAGAATTGAAAATAACGACAGCTTATTAATCAGTTTAGCAAGGAAGTGAACAATACGGCGATTGTTTTCTCACTTCCAGCAGAACGACAAACGTTATTAATCACAGCAGACGTCAACCACACGGCGGTGATTGAAAAACTTTGCTTCAGACATTTCTAAAAATATCTGTAATGATTTTCTCAGATAGAAGAATTTTAAAGATGGAAAGATGAAGTTTATCTTGAGAAAGATGTGTGAGGGAATTTGTCTGTTTTCACCAGAACATGCACGCTCCTTTGGACCAGCTTATTCCAACGGTACACTTTCGGTTGAAGATTGACTTTTTACCTTTGCAGATGATAGTTTCAGCGTTGGTGTAGAGTTCTCCTTTCAACTCTTTCAGCGTCTCCGTGAGAACAGCTGAAACCTCGGGAGTCGTGTGGAGGTCATCCAAAACAGACTTTCATAATTCCCAGAATCTTCTCTGGTTCAGCTTGATTTTTCTTTCATCAGCATCCTGAATTCCAGCCTTCATGAACTCTGGAACTGCTGAGTTTCAGAGCTGCAGAGCTTCCTGCAACAACTGGAAAAACTCTACTTACTTGAACTAGGAAGTGCCAACATTTAAAGAAAGCTCACTTCCGGTTCATTTGAGAGTTTCTGATTGGTCGATGGACCAAAACAGAGGTGTGTTTTGTGATGTAAGGTGTTAT
>NW_023623928.1:0-4082 GCF_014905685.2 Nematolebias whitei | reverse complement strand
CACTTTCCGGGTTTCTCAGCTTTTTCCCCGGTACACTTAGGTGGCAGAATTCAACTCTTTTACCTGGAGATGTCCCCACCGGTATGAAAGTCCATTCAACGCACCCTTTCAGCGTCTCCGTAGGAACAGCTGTGAATCTTCCGAAGTAGTGACGGTATTCCGTTCGACACAAATTCACCTCAGCAAGTGGACTTCACATGAGTGGAGTCCGTCAGAGTTCCACCCAGAGGTGGAAGATTTATAATCCCATAAGACTCGGGAGAGCTCTGTGGTCATGTCCTGTTTCCCAGCTTGGAACTTCGACCCAACAGGAACTGGGGAGAACTAGGAAGTACCGACATTTAAAGAGCTCTATTTCCGGTGCATTTGAGAGCCTCTGATTGGTCGGTGGACCAGAACAGAGGTGTGTTTTGTGATGTAAGGTGTTATTAAAAGTCAAGGAAAAGATTCAGATTGTTTAAGAACAGAAAGAAAGATATCATGGAGAAAACCAGACTTCGTGGAGTCACTCACCAAGTATCTTGCTGTAAAAGTTAAACATGACATTTCTTTTCAGTAAACTTTCAGTTGACCGAAACTTGAACTTCGACACACTTACAAACTTTGCTCACTTCAAAGCAGACGATCAAGAAATTGAATCATTACTCTGCAACGTACTCTAACTTGATTTCACTTTGAATTGAGGATTAAGAATCATTATTACTGTTTTAAGTAAATAAAAATGAGTAGTTCACTTCAACATGTAAACATTGTTTGAACTAACACAATTTGATTATCAAAACATTTGTAAAATAGTAATGATCATAGAGAATTGTCTTTTTCCACTTGATTAATTCAAGAAAGAAAGTCTCAGGATGGGTCAACTTGTATTTCTGGTGGTAATACAGGTTTCATTTTCGTGAAATGACAGTTTCTGACCATATGATCCTAAGGTCAAGTTTTGAGATCAGGCTTAGTTCACTACAGTCCCCCCTTTGGAAATCATCGCCTGTCCATGGGGATGAATTCCAAACATGAACTTACGCCTTTGAATGTCCTTGAGCTTGATGTAATCCAGCAAGGAAGACCAAAGTCAAGGTAATTCCACAATGTTCTTGGTAATTCCATTGTAGCAATGCTTTAACCCCTTGGAAACAGAGTCTGTAATCCATTAGAAAAAGTCATATAATTCACAACGGTAAATCCACAACGATTGGAAGTGTTGATTGATCAGCATACAAAGGGTTCCCTTGGATTGAACTGAAGATGCGGCCACTGGATGAAGAGTGGAGACCAACGTCAGGATTGCAGGTCTCCTCCAGCGACGGTCGTCTCTGGGCGACGTCCAGTCTGTGCCGTTCTGGTTCAATGTGTCATGCAATTATGTGGTTTAAGGTGGGTTTATGAAGGGGATTTTACATAAGGCCTTAAACTATATGCACCTGGTGTGTAAGCTATTATGATTGGGAACAGCTACAACTACCAGTTAAGGGGTGGAACATGCTGAAAAGGGTAACTACAGGGGTTTATACCTATAGAAAAGGGTTCCAAACGATTTTTCATTTCTAACTCGGTTTAAGTTAGCTTTACATGGTAAAATATAGTTTGGTTCAATGTCTGTTGTCTTTTAGACGAACGACTTGAGATTGGGTGTTTGGTTTCCCCATAAATGTTTTGGAAGTCTATGGCGAGACTCATCAAAAAGAATTAGCTATCCCCCCGAATAGAATTGTTCGAGTAGGTTCGGCTTAAGCGTTGTGAGATCAATGTAGATTATGGTACTTAATGTAGCAATAATATACATTGACTCCGCAAAGATTGCAATTTAACGAATGAACTGCATGTTGGCATGGTTAAAGGCCTCTTAGTCTCTAACTTAACTACACAACAAAATTCATTCTTGCTTGGGGTGTTCAGAAACAATACCAAAAACCAATTAAACGATGTCTCAACATCGACAAAGACAGTGACTAAGCAACCAGTAAAACAACGTTTCAACATTGACAAAAGCAGTGATTAAGCAACTAGAAAACGACGTTTCGGTGCGCCACTCACTCTGAATGTCAGATTTGCTCACGTTATCACGTCTGGTAGCATTATCCTAACTGGCGTCACCCCCCTTTGGTCATGGGAGACCGCGAACACGGGTGAGGACGTCGCTCCATGAGCTAAAGTTAGGTTGTCCTTGAGTAGTTTTAACTGTTTGCGCAGCTGAAAGAGGACTTTTAGGTCTGGATTGGAATCCAGTTTACCTTTCGATGGAGTGTATTTGTCTGGGTCAGTCAGATACAGTATCATCGAGTTAATTGCAGGATCATCAAACTTCTGAAGTTGGATGATTTCTGGGTCAATTGAAAATGACTTTTCATATTTTAAAAGAACTTGGCGAAGTTTGTCTCTTTCTTCATCAGATGTCAGAGTGTCGGCTTGGGCGACCACCTGTTCAATCTGTGATGAGACTGATGAGGGTTCTTGCTCCTTGGGGAGCTCCAACGAATCCTTTTCTGAGTCGTCGGACCTGTCTATGGGCAAGGCACCATAGGTTTGTGGTCCTTGGTCGACGTCATTGGTTGAGAAAAGAGCTGTGGCCTGTGATGGTTTCGTGAAACATACTGGCCCAGCTTCTTGACTCGATACCAGGTTATCTGGGAGTCCTCCCAGAACTGGAATGCCTAGTTCAAAATCATGAAAGTCAGGTTCTGAGTGTTCAGCTTGCGATGACTCATCATCGTTTGTGTGTGAGTTTATCCCCCCTTCGTCCGATGAGGGGTTCTTGGAGGCAACAACAGCAATGTCTTGGTGTGTTTCACCGACATCTGTAATGTTGTCATTCGCGCCTTCAGAGTTAGTAGCGAACGCATCACTACATAGTGCTCTTGGTTGATTCCCATTTCAGCGTGTATCAAAGTGTCTAAAAACCTTTGTATTTCCTCTGTCTCTTCCGAGCTCAGAGGTGTAGGGCCTTGTTCCTGGGACCTTTGTGATTTTATCGCCTCGGTCCGTTTCGTCCGAGGTGGGGGAGGGTTAGGTACGTCTTTTGGGGGTTCCTCTTCGGATTTCCCCTGATAATATGGGTCCTCTTGGATCCCATATCTTTGCGTCCTACGCATGTCCCATTTACGATGATCATGTCCATCCTCTGAAAGAGGAGCCTTTTTGTCCCAGCGTGCACCTTCGTTATGTGGTTTGTTAGTTTGAAAATACTGCCTTTTCTCGCCTGTTTTAGGAGGAGGTGGCGACGCTCGCCTTCCTTCCATTTCTAGGGAGTGGGGTTTAACCTTTATACCAGGAAACACCTCTATGGGCGTCTTAGCATGAGAACATGCCTCGAACACATTCACAGCACACTGTTTAATCTCATTTATGGATTTTTCTCTGAAATTTGCCATAATTTGTACTGACATGCGTATGTCAGTGTGGAGATTTTTGCTGAAAACATATTTAAAACTTTCTTCTTCCTCCATTCCGGTTTCATTTCTGTAACCAAAATAAGCTTGGAAGTGTTAGGATCCTGCCCTGCACTCCTCTCTCTCCTCAAGCTCCCTAATTGCCAGCAGCTGCAGCTGATCAGCACCACACCTGAGGAGGAGTATAAGAAGACTCAGAAGCCACTCTACAGGCGCTGGGACATTGCCTGCCAACGGTAGCAAATGTTCTAGCCAGTAAACTGTGTTCTCTAGTAAACAACTGAAGTTTTTTGTCTCTCTCTGCGTTCTCAGAGCCTTCCTGTTCTTCACGTTGTCACCGGACCTGCCTGAGTCTCCTGAGTTCCTCCTCGAGCCCTCCTGTCACCCTGCAGCTGCTTTTGCCTTCCACCACTTGCCGCTTCAACCTAAATGCTTATTTGGATCCCTCTTGTTCTACCTCACGCCACGTAAGGAAGATTCTTCACAAATCACTCCAGTCCCTCCTGCATTCCCCTTAACCTCTCCCTCTACCCCTCAGGTGATCCTGTACATATATATATTGTATATATCTTCTCGGCACCTGTACATTGACGTCCTCACCTGGAAATATCACTTTGTAAATAAACACTGTTTTTTATACTTCGAGTCCTGGTCTCTGTTCAGTTCTCTGGTCCTTCACCCTGGGTACGATCTCGA
>NW_023623927.1:0-4083 GCF_014905685.2 Nematolebias whitei | reverse complement strand
TGTTGATTATTAGTAAAACAGTAAAACAACTTTGGTTACACATTATCATTTTTAGCTGGATTTAAAGCAGGAGTTCAGTCCTTCTGTACTCAGCTGCTGAGGAGAACTTCGATCAGGCTTCACCTTTTATTAAAGCTGGTCGTCTGTCATGCATCATCACTACAGACACCTGGTGTATTGACACCCCCTTCTTGAAGTCGGATCTTTCTCCTCTTCGGCACCAGGTTCGCTGTAACCTAGCCCTCCTGTTCTCCCTCCCAGGAGTCAACCACCGTCATGTTGTCCAGGTCTGCGTTGGAAGTGGATCGCCCTGCCTGATCTTCATACGGCGCCGCTCGTTTCCTGGGTACTCGGACCTCTTGGGCCGGGGCGGCGGATGGGCCTGGTAGGTCTATCACCGTTAGGTCAGCCGACCTAGTAGACTCTAGGGTCGGTGGGATCTCGATCAGGGGTGAACCTACAGGAGTAATGTTTTCTATTATGACCTGCCTCCTGATTTGCGGGGTCGTGGCAATTAAATTGGGCATTTTACGAAGCTGTTTCAGCCGCATAGGGGCAACCTGTAACACTTCAGATTCAGCTGTTTCTGAATGGGTCAAGCCTTCCGGTGTTAAGATCGGAGGCTCAGAATCACATGGGCTGGTTGGGTCAGTGAGGACTGTGCCATCGGTACTCAGAGGGCCGGACCGGCTCGCCTCGCTACTTAAATACCTGTCAAAGTCATCCAGGTAGTTTTCCAGGAGACTTAGACCGGTATGATCTAATGGAAGTTCAGTCAACCCTCTAGGGGATATCTCCACCTCCATGGGCTCGGTTTCATTATGGGATGTAGTTGGTAAAAGGTCAGGTGGGCCATTAGTTGGTTCCTGGGGCTGGCTGGCTATCTCGGTTGGGGTTGTGGGGACACTAACACTGGCTCGTCTACCTTCTGCCCTAGCTACCATGGGCACGGAGACTACCGGAGGGCTAGTTGTTAACCCTGCCGTTAAAATGACCATGATAGATGAGGACGTGAGCTCTCGGGGCTCCTGTGTGACCCTAAAGGAGGGGCCGTGAATCAAGGGCAACCCTGTGGCCAGATGGTAGGCTACATGCCTGGTAGTTTTATTTGTGTTTTCCCAGAGTTTTACAATTACTGGGTAATATGTGGCTCCTCTAAATTTACTAGTTAAGGGTTTGTGGGCTGCTAAGGTGGGGTATGAGGGCATCATTAAAATGTTGGCCCACTCTCCCAAAGTAGCTTTAACAGTCAGTTCCACTGTCTCTTCTGACCTGTCTGCCCATACTGGTGGAATGTCATAGTGATTTTGGCCAGCTTCAGGGATGTAAGTTCGACGCCCATCACTCGCCTGCACCGGGCCCCAACTCAAGTCCCTGGCTAACCTTTCTGATACTCTATGTACGTCCAGTATTTCTACTCCCTTCTTTTGTCCTTTTCTTTGTCCTATTCTTAATGGCTTAACTGGACCGTCGTATTGGCCTGCTATTGATTCTAGACTGGCACTACCTTCGTCATCGGTTTCTTCCTGACTCGGGTCTGCATCTGGTTCTTCCTGAGAGCTCTCGTCGTCATCCTCCTCACTCTCTATGTTTAGGGGTTGTATTTTTGTGAATGTTTCTCTTTTTGGCTGTCCTTCTCGTGAGTCTGCTCCGCTTCTGCGTCGTCTTGTGGTTGAACTTATCAGGTCATTTTCTGAGGGTGAGGTCAGGGACATTTTCGACCCCTGGGGACTGATCCTTAATGGGTCTTCACTTTTCTTGGCTCCCGGTGATGATCCCGGTGTCGATGATTTTTCTGTGTCTTCTCTTCCTAACTTTAGGGGTTCTTTGATTGGTTTTTCTTCTTGTTTTGTTATTGCGGCCACAACCCTGGATTTCCGATCTTCATCTAGATGAGCGGGGGTCACTATAATCATTTCTTTTAAGTGGGCTTCCGCTGGCATGTCTTTGGCCAGGTACGTCATTGAATTGACCGCTATTCTCTCAGCCGTTTCCCACTGCAAATGATGGGACCGGAGCCCATCTATTCCTATCACTATGCGCCTGAAGCCGAACTCTATGGCTCGGAACACTCCTTTCTGCAGAGCTTCTAACATTTCCTTGAGATACCTGGTCTCATCGGTTGCTTCTTTATAGCTTCGAATTGGGATGTGTATTATCGCATAGTACGGAGCATCAGCTCCACTGGTCATTCTTGTTTTTGGCTCTTCGCTATGTGGTCCACCGGTGAGTTGTTTTATTTCAACTTGGTACTCCCTACCGGCTACTTTCTTTAAAGCTTTTCTGTAGGTTGAGTTATGGATTTTGTACTTATGATTTGTAAACACCAGTAACGCATCTGCCTCTATAGACCATGGTGTCCCTATCACTTGGTATACTCGGGTACCATTTTGAAACTTCACACATTGAGTCTCTTTCGGGAGTGGTTCTAGAACCTGTTTGAGCCCTGCTGTTTGCCTGATTTTCGTTTTTGGTTCCTTTTGAAAATTTTCTTTTTCCCCCTCCTCTTGACTGGAATATGACTCAGGTTCTGGCTCTAGGTGTTTTTCCTTAGCCTTCTTTTTCCCATAAGTTTTTGGGGTTTCTCCCGAGGGGTTCTTTTTAGGATTCTCTTGTTTAACCGGCTGGTTTCTTAGCGGTTCCGTCTGCTCCTGTTTTCGCATTCCTCGTAACCCCCTTTCTGCCCACCCAGTCTCAGTGGTTTCGAGTCTCCCCATCCTTTCCACTATACTTTGGGCAAGCAGATCTAAGTTCTTGTCAACCTGTTTAAGATAGTCCTTACACCCTGTGCTCTCATTATTACTTTCTTCAGGTTCGTTTTCTCTTTTGATCATACTTGCTAATAATCTCAGTTGCTCTGCTCTGGCTTCCTCGTCTGTATCAGAATGATATTTGGGAGTTTCTCTGTACGCACTCAAGTTTGGAGTGGAGCTCACGAACGTGGGGGGGGTGATGAGAGGCTGGAGGGTAAACTCCCTGCTTTAGCCTCGTGCCTCCTGGGTTTTCTCCTTCCCTTTTAATATTGAGGGGGGGTATATTCTTTAAAACCACGTCCTCTGGTTCGCTTTGGTCTTCTTCACTCTCCGACGCTTCGGGGGTTTGTGCAACGGAGCTGTGCTCACTTTTAGGATTCATCTCTAATTTTTTCTCTTTTCTATATTCCCTCATTCTTGCTAATTCTTCTTCACACTCTTTATATTTTGCTGTTGCCCTACATAGAGGGTTTGTAAGGTACCCGTCTAATCCTGTCACTTTGGATATCATTTTTACTATGGGGTCTAACTCGATTGAGGGGCTAATTACTGCTACTATTGTCCTGTCTTTCCGTGCCTCTATTTGTTGCACCCACCATTGCAACCATCTTTTGACTTCCTTTTTTGATTTGGCTTCGCCTGGGTCTTTTACTACTACTGTTTGGGCTCCCCCCCGGGCTTTCGTACAGCAATATATTCCTTTTTCTTCTGTAAATCTTTTCAGTCCTTGCTCCAGGATTTTTTCACATATCCCGGGATTGCATTCTCTTAGTACTTCCCTCACTGCTGGATTCTAGGTATGATACCCTTTTCCATATAGGATGATTTCCACCTTGGTTACTCCTACTGGTTTTCCTTCTGTACTTTGTACCATTATCTTTTGGCCATCTGTCTTTCCTTCTACTGGCTTCTGTTCTTCTTGGCTCGCCTGAACCGGCTCGGGTTTGTCTGGCTCTACACTCGTAGATGCCCCTCCTGAGGCCATTGTTATGTCTTTTCTTGTCGGGTCAAGGTCGTCGGTCCTCAAAGTCTCCAGACTTTATCCTAACGTTTTGGACTAGGACAGACTAGCTGCTTACCTACGATTCTGGATTATGGTCAGTAACCCTCGTAAGCCTTCTACCCCTCCTCACTAGCCTCTAGTGATCTATTGGGGGTACTAACTGGGGGGTCTCCCAGTCACTGACAGCTCCTTACTCTGTAGAGCTGCTCTATCAACGCCTATCAGTCCTCTGTAGCGCGTCTTCACTTCTGGGACCGTTCTGGTCCCATCTGGGGTGCCATGTCTGCTTCCCGATAAGCAAAGGTAACCACTGGAAGTAGCGATAAG
>NW_023623926.1:0-4083 GCF_014905685.2 Nematolebias whitei | reverse complement strand
TTGATTGATTATGTTGTTATTTTCATATTTTGCCAAATTAATGTAAATGTTTGATGTTAAACTTTGATTCTGTAAATAAATGACCGCATTCATTTTGATGGGTCAAAGATAAATGACGTCTCACGTTTGCATTTCATTAAATTCAATGCACGTTTTATTCAGTCCAGAAAAATGAGGAATCCGTTTTAATTGATGAATATATCTCTGCATCTGTTCATCTACATATTGGTGGCCCGTCACGTGCTCATAAATGGACTGTGTATTCGTGTAACAATTGATATTTCATGTTGGCATGAAGAAAGTAGCAGACTGTAGCTGCAACGCTTGAAGTCAGAACTCTGCATGTTTACGCAGCGTGCTGGAGCTGCGCGCTTGGAGCAAAGACGCTGCATGTTCCGCTGGGATGTTTGAAGCTGATATTGTGAGTCATATGTCTTTTTAAAGCTGAAATTGTACGCCTGTTATGTGTAACTAAAGCTGGGCTGTGTGGAAACGCTTTGTTCTGTTTAAAGACGGTCCAGACGCGGTTCTGGTACCGGCTCGGTTCTGAAAAAGTTCGAACGAGTTGTTTAAATAGCTAGAAAGACGTTTTTGAGACCGGGGCGCCGGCTCCGTGCAGCTCAGAGCTTATCGTTACATCTTTTAACAGAAAAAAGTGCATTTTGACAGTTTAAAAGACAGAAAAGTTGACGGACTTGTTCAGATAAATCTAACATGCTAGTTGGGAAAACGCTTCGTGATTGGTTGGATTGGCTGCTGTGAAGCGCTCTGATTTGCTGAGAAAGTGAATGACGTGCCTACGTCATTTCCTCTCACCCCCGTGCTGCTTTGTGATTGGCGGATTCAGTCACGTGACCCGGAAATGATAACTCGTTTTTCATAGGGAATAAAATCTGCTTTTTAAAGCTGAAAAGCGCTTTAAAGCTGTGTTCTGAAACGCTGTTTAAGTTCTTCGAAGTCTAATTGCTAAAATTTTGCCACGTTTGAGTAAAAATCCGTTCAGAAATGTTGGTTTTAACCAAGTCTAGCCGATGCTAGTCTTAAAGCTAACAGCTAACGACCGGATGCCACAGGAAGTCATAGCGACCCCTACTGGATAACACTAACAGTGTCTGAGTTAAAATAAATTGAGGTTGTGCTGACATCTTCTGGAGAGACTTGAGATCACAGGTTTTCACTTCGCTTTTTAGGTATTTTGAGTGAAATTAAACGTTTTTATTTCTGAAAGGCATTTTTGAGTTAATAAACGTTCCTCATAGCTGAATAATCACTGTTATCTTGTGTTTAAAAAGCAATTAAGGTATTTATACCAACAAACCTTTTATTCACTGGTAATTCCTCATTGAGAAGGTACAAAATAAAAGGTAGAAACTTTTTAACAAAAAAGGTACAGTTCAGATATTCACAGAGTTGATAGAGTTTGCTCGTTTGCTAAGAGATAATGCACGTTTAATTGTTACATCACTAAATAAGAGTAAATATATCAGTAGAGAGAAACTTTTCTGATTTTATTTTACCACCTAAACAACCACATCTCCTATTTAAATTTTTAATAGCGGATGATGGCGAATGAAGAGGTAAACACTGACCCCTTGCAATCCAGAGATGCCGTCCAGACGGCTTTACATATTTTAACAAATTCAATTATTGGTACTCAATTAGGGCAATTAGAAGACCTTGATGACAATCAAAGAGATGAAGAACTGCAGAGGTTGGCAAAAGCAGCTAAAGTGTCAGAGGACACAAAATCAAGCCGTGAACGGTTAGCAAAAATTTCCCTGCTTCTCAAAGCGGAATTGGACCATCAGGTTGCACAAAATGTCATGCTATTCAGTGGATATGAATCTGAAAAGGAGAGGTGTGACGTATTGATGAATGAATCTGAATTGGGGAAAAAACAATTTCAGATTGAGAGGGACCTCTCGAAGACTGAGCTGTCAGTACAGGCTCAATCATATGAGGGGAAGATTAGGGATAAAGAACGTGCGTACCAAGACGCGTGTTCAGATAATGATGTCCTACAACAACATTTACAGCAAGCATTAAAGGAGCTGGAGGTTTGCAAAGCGGAAAAGGCGATGATACTCCAACAATGTCTGAATTTACAAAGTGAATGTCAGACATCACAGGAGCGCCTGAAAGCTTGTGAGGAGAATCTAGCCACAGCTACAAACAAGATTCCTGATATGGGGCGAGCTGGTCTGAGACTAAGAGACGAACAAGGTCAGGGCCCGGGTCAGCCAGAACCACCCCAGACAGATGCTGTTGCACCTCCGACTATGAGTCCTGTTTGGTCACCCCCACCCCCATCTCGGGCGGTTGGGACAGACCTGCACCGATATGCACCTCTTCCTCCTAACACCATGCCGTCACCCCCACCCCCATCTCGGGTGGTAGGGACAGACCTGCACCGATATGCACCTCCTCCTCTTAACATCATGCCGTCACCCCCACCCCCATCTCGGGCGGTGGGGATAGGCCTGCACCGACATGAACCTCCTACTTCTAACACCATTCCGTCATCCCCACCCCCATCTCGGGTGGTAGGGGCAGACCTTCAACAATTTGCACCACCAACCACACAAGAGAGACCGTTGATACGGTCTCCTTCAATGGATGATTTGTAGAAAATCTCAAAATATGTACAACGCTTTGTACCTGGACCGATGGGGTCATCTGGAACAAAAGCGTATCTCAGAGATCTAGAGTTCAGATTGAGATCTTATCCTAATGCTACGGTTGAGGATAAGATCAGTCTGATACGGCTCACGTCGGACAGAGAGGTGTTCACCTTCATCGAGCGTCTACCTGATGCAACGAGAAGGGATTACAACCTTCTGTGTGAAGCTTTGATCAGAGAGTACGACTCCTGCACGGGACCTGCTGGTTTCCCAGCTGCAGACAAGGTCACGCAGGGTAAAACTGAACATCCAAAAGTTTATTACAAAAGAATCTTCCAAGCTTATTTTGGTAACAGAAATGAAACCGGAATGGAAGAAGATGAAGGTTTTAAGTTTGTGTTCAGCAAAAATCTCCACACTGATTTTAGACAATCAGTACAAATGATGGCAAATTTCAGAGAAAAATCCATCAGTGAGATTAAGCAGTGTGCTGTGAATGTGTTTGAAGCATGTTGTCATGCTAAGACGCCCATAGAAGTGTTTCCTAGTGTAAAGGTTAAACCCCTCCTTCTTGAACTAGAAGGACGGCGCGCTTCGCCACCTCCTCCTAAGAAAGTTGAGAGAAAACAGTCTGTTCAAACTAACAAACCGCGTCCTGAAGGTGCACGCTGGGACAAAAAAGCTCCTCCTTCGGAGGACGAACGTGATTATCGAAAAAGGGGTGAGCATAGGACGCAACGATATGGGAAACCATATCATCAGGGGCAGTACGTAAAGGAACCCCCGAAAGACGTACCTGACCGTCCCCCACCTCGGACGAAACGAACCGAGGCGAAAAAATCACAAAAGTTCCAGAAACAAGGCCCTACACCTCTGAGCTCGGAAGAGACAGAGAAAATACGCAGGTTGTTAGAAACTTTGAAACACACTGACACGGGAACCCAACCAGGAGCACTTTGCAGTAATGTAATCCCTATTACATCTGAGGGTGCGAATGACAACATTACAGATGTCGGTGGAACACACCAAGACGTTGCTGTTGTTGCTTCAAACAACCCCTCATCAGAAGAAGGGGGGTAAACAAACACACAAACGATGACGAGTCATCGCAAGCTGAACACTCAGAAACAGCTTCTGCTGTGCTGACGGTTCAGACAAACCAAGATTACACAGATAAGGCTGAACGCGTGAAGAAGCGTCAGAAAAAACCCAAAAGGTTTCTGTGTAACTTTATCAGAAGGGGGGTCGCCAAAAAGGCGTACCTGTCAGTAACACTCGAAGGTGTCCTCACACACGAAGCACTCTTGGACGGTGGGGCAGACATAACAATTATGTCAGCTAAACTGTTCGAGGAGCTGAGGACGGCCGCTGCCAGTGTTAACAGGATAATACCTCTCTCTGAATGTGCTATAGAAATGCAGGGTCTCTCAGAAAAGAAAACAACCCTGACAGCTATAGCAAT
>NW_023623925.1:421-4084 GCF_014905685.2 Nematolebias whitei | reverse complement strand
ACCTGTCGACGCCCAGGATCCAGTTCCTGTCAGGATTGGCCTGATAAACGCCAGGTCGCTTGGGAATAAAACTTTTATTCTTCGGGACTTTTTTAGCTGCCAAAACCTGGATTTTTTGTTTGTGACTGAGACGTGGCTGAGTGTTGGTGAGTACAGCGCTCTATCTGAGCTCTTACCAGCAAATTGTGCTTATTTTAATTCACCACGGGCCTCGGGGAGAGGGGGAGGCACAGCAACTGTTTACAAACAGGACTACAAATGTAAGCAGTGTTTTCTACAGACGTCTTTTCCCAGCTTTGAGTTTACATCTTTTGAGATGAGACACGTAAACCCAGTTTTCTGTGCTGTCGTCTACCGGCCCCCCAAATATAATAAGGATTTTTTAAGTGACTTTTCTGACTTTTTATCTGGGATTTTAACTAATTATGACAAAGTTCTTTTTGTTGGAGACTTCAATTTGCACGTGTGCTGTCCTGATAAGCCTCTGGTAAAGGACTTTTTAAGCCTTCTGGACTCTTTTAATCTGGTACAGGCCGTATCCGGCCCTACACATGAACATGGACACACATTGGACCTGGTTATTTCCTGTGGTCTGCCAGTGACTAATCTGGAAATCTGTGACGCTGTGTTCTCGGATCACCTGCCTGTTTTATTCAGTGTCACTTTGACACCTACTACAGTTAAAACTCGCGCTGCTGTTCGGCGCTGTCGGATTATTAACCCTTCCACTGCCACTCAGTTCTCTGCTGCTTTTCTTCAGCTCTGTGGATCATCTGACTTCCTCCACTCCAATACAGAAGAGCTCTGGTCATGGTTCTGTTCTTCCTGTCAGACCATCCTGGACTCGGTTGCTCCGTTAAAAACTAGGCAGCCAAGGATTAAACCTGAGCCTTGGTTTAATGACAGAACTCGTGCTGTAAGGAAGGAATGTCGTCGTATTGAACGCAGATGGAAAAAGGACAAACTGCAGGTTACTTTTCAGATTTTAAAAGACTGTTGGCGTCTCTACCAGAGCACGGTTAAAGAAGCAAAAAGGGAATATTTGGCTAGTGTTATTTCTTCAAACAGCCATAACCCACGTGTTTTATTTGACACCATTGACTCTGTACTTAATATTCCACAAAATGCCTGTTTGGAAGCTTCTCCTGGCATGTGTGAAAATTTTCTGCGTTTTTTTATTGAAAAGGTTGGTAGTACCAGGGCTCTTATTACAGCTCCTGACTCTGACCCCTCAGTTTCAGTCCCTTGCTCTGCTGTTTTTAATCAGTTTGAGCTTGTGACTGTTTCACTTTTAGAGGACGTAGTTGGCCGCATTAAGCCATCAGGTTCCCCACGTGATCCTGTCCCTCCACGACTTTTTAAAGATATTTTATCTAGCATAGGGCTGCCTGTTCTTGCAATTTTAAATGGCAGTCTGTCCTCAGGTGTGGTCCCTGCTAGTTTTAAACATGCAGTGGTGCAGCCCCTGCTTAAAAAACCTGGCCTTGATCCAACTGTTCTGGCTAATTATCGGCCTATTTCAAAGCTGCCTTTTCTTTCTAAGGTTTTAGAGAAACTTGTATACTGTCAGCTGACAGTTTTTAAATGACAATGGCATTCTGGAGGTTTTCCAGTCAGGTTTTAAAACTCTCCACAGTACAGAATCTGCTTTAATTAGAGTTTTTAACGACATCCTTCTTGATTGTGATTCTGGTAATCATGTTGTTCTGATTTTACTTGACCTAACTGCTGCTTTTGATACAGTGGACCACAACATTTTAATATCGCGATTACGACATATTGTTGGTATTGATGGCTCTGTTCTTAAATGGTTTAAGTCTTACTTGGAGGAGAGAACATTTTCAGTGAAAATTAATGACTCTGAATCATCTTCAGTTCCAATGCAATATGGTTTCCCGCAGGGCTCAATTCTGGGCCCTATGCTCTTCTCGTTGTACTTACTGCCTCTGGGTTCTATCCTTAGGAAACATGGGATTTCATTCCATTGTTACGCTGATGATTGTCAGATTTATTTACCCCTAAAGCAGAAGGATGGACATACGTTCACACATCTCCTGGAATGTCTAGGAGATATTAAAGCTTGGTTGGCCTTGAACTTTTTAAATTTTAATGAAAACAAAACCGAGGTGATGGTGTTTGGACCCAGTGGCTCCTGTGAGTCCTCCTCTATTAACCTGGGACCCTTGGAGAAATATTTTAAACCTGTTATTACAGATCTTGGTTTTAAGGTGGACAGTGATTTTAAATTGGACAGCCAAATCAAAGCCGTGGTTAAGTCCAGCTTTTATCATTTAAGGCGATTGGCGTCAGTGAAGTCTTTTCTTTCCAGACAGCATTTTGAAATGGTGATCCACGCCTTTATTTCGACTCGATTGGATTACTGTAATGCACTTTATCTGGGAGTCAGTCAGTTGCTGCTCTCACGTCTGCAGCTGGTTCAGAATGCTGCTGCACGACTTTTAACAGGAACTCGAAAGAGGGAACATGTGACCCCTGTCCTGGCTTCACTTCACTGGCTGCCTGTATATTTTAGGATTCATTTTAAAATTCTTATGTTTGTTTTTAAATCACTGCATAATCTTGCCCCGGCTTACCTCTCTGAGCTTCTTCATCCCTACATACCCTATCGGTCTCTCAGGTCAGCAGATCAGCTGCTCTTGGAGGTACCAAGAACAAGAAGGAAGCTCAGAGGGGACAGGGCTTTCTCTGTCATGGGCCCTAAGTTATGGAACGACTTGCCTTTGCAGGTCAGAGAGTCCCCTTCACTGTCCATTTTTAAAGTTCGTCTTAAAACTCATTTATTCAACTTGGCTTTTAACACCAGCGGGATCTAGTTTTTAAATTTTGTATGCTTTTAAAATGTATGTTTTTAACACCAGCAGGATCTAGTTTTAAATTGTATGTTTTCTGTTTTTAAACTGTTTTTATTTCCACTTTTATTATATTGTGTTTTAATGTACAGCACTTTGTGTCAGCCATGGTTGTTTTAAGGTGCTTTATAAATAAAGTTGGTATGGTATGGTAACATCATAAACTCCTAATGTAAAAAAACTTTGTGGTTTTAAAGGCTGCTTCTGATGTTTGTGACACTCAGAGCTGCTGATTCTAATAAACATGACAGCTGATGCTGCGTATGACTCTGCAGCTGCTAATTAAAGACCACAATGCACCTGCACTGTGGACAGTCTGTCCCTGACGCATTTATTTTACACGCCACACTAACTGATTACATGTGGCCCAACACAGAGGATCTGATGTGTCACATGTTGCTCTTAACTAAAGCACAGTCTGATCCTGTGCAGGGTCGCAGGAAGCTGCTGTCTGTAAAGACAGACACATCTGGAAAGTGTATGGGTACGAAACGGCAACCACTGTGTATGAAAAGGCATTGGTAAACGTGAGGAGTGGGGGCAGGGTGTTCAACTTTGTGGGTGTAGACATGAACCACCACCCACTGAGACATTTCTATCTAAATAAACCAGATCATTTGTAGTCTGTCCATCCATTCACCCACCTATCTATCCATCCATTCACCCACCTGTCATTTCATCCATTCACCCACCTGTCATTTCATCCATTCACCCACCTGTCATTTCATCCATTCACCCACCTGTCCTTTCACCCATTCACCCACCTGTCCTTTCATCCATTCACCCACCTGTC
>NW_023623925.1:0-321 GCF_014905685.2 Nematolebias whitei | reverse complement strand
CCGTACATCCATCTATCCATCCATTCATCCACCCATCCATTCATCCGTCCGTCCATCCATCCATCCATCCATCCATCCATCCACCCACACGTCCATCTGTACATCCATCTGTCTATCCCCCCACCTGTCCCCATCTGTACATCTGTCCGTCCGTCTGTCCATCCATCCATCCACCTTTCCCCATCTGTACAACCATCCATCCACCCACATGTGCATCTGTACATCCATCCATCCACCCACATGTGCATCTGTACATCCATCCATTCCCCCACCTGTCCATCCATCCATTCACCCACCTGTCCTTTCATCCATTCACCCACC
>NW_023623924.1:0-4084 GCF_014905685.2 Nematolebias whitei | reverse complement strand
CCATTCTGAGTTTGTGTGTGGGATCCTCTGCCATCAGATCCGTGATAGATTGATCTGGCCAAATTATGGATCCTACACCGGGCTCAGAATGGCGCTCTGGTGTGGAAGGTGCCATCAATAAGTTAGAGTCCGGCATGAACGAAATCATAAACATGATTAAGACTCTTACTCCTCACTCTGATCCTCAGGACTCAAGTCATGTCGGCAGTCATGCACATACTGGAACCACGAGCAAACCTCTCCGGGAACCACGTTTGACACCACCAGAACTGTTTTCAGGGGCACCGGACCAGTGCCGACCATTCTTAACGCAATGTGAAATTAATTTTCAGCTCCAGCCCTCAGCCTTCCCCTCTGAACGTGCGAAGGTGGCGTATACCGTGTCCCTCCTGTCTGGAAAGGCTAAGTCTTGGGGAACATCTGAATGGCAAAAAGACTCAAGGTACTGCTACTCTTTTCTTGAATTCTCTAAAGAGCTGTGTAGAGTTTTTGACCCCATCCTCCCAGAAAGAGAGGCTGCTCGTAGACTGTTTACATTGAAGCAAGGTAAACGAAGAGTTACTGAGTATATTATTGATTTTCACGCTACGGCTGCTAGTAGCAAATGGAATGAAGAGGCTTTAACTGATTCTTTTTACCGAGGACTTAACGAGGAGATCAAGGACTACCTGGCAACCAAGTGATACCCAGACTCACTGAAGGACTTGGAGGATTTGGCGACAAGGGTGGATCTGCGCTTGATGGAGAGGTCTCGGGAACGAGCTGAAAGGGTCAGCAGAACTTCAAGACCCCTCGAGGAACCAAGAGAGGTGCCCAGACGACTTACCCTGGGACCTCCCTCTCCACCACATCCACCAGAAACATCACAAGAGGAGCCCATGCAGATTGGATGCAGCCGCCTCACCCCAGAGGAACGGGAGAGGAGACGTCGACATCGGTTGTGTTTCTACTGTGGCCAAAATTCTCACAATATCTCCAACTGTCCGTTAAAAGACCAGACTCAGCAGAGAAGAGGAGGCTCCTGCTGAGTCAGACCCAGAACCTTGTAATCTCCTCACCCTTCACTTTTCCTGCTGAGCTGTCCGCTCCTGGTAAGACCTGCACCTCCACAAAAGTACTCATCGACTCAGGGGCTGATTCTGAGTTCATGGACCTTCAATTTGCCCGAGAGCTAGGAATAAAACTGTTAAAATCCCCCAGACCTCTGTCCATTGTTGCCTTAGATGGTCACCCTCTTCACGACTCTTCATTAATTTCTGAACCTGTGACATTAATCATAGGAGGTAATCACAAGGAGACTTTACAGTTTTTTATTATCAAATCTCCACATTCTCCTGTTGTCCTAGGGGCCACATGGCTTTCAAAACATAACCCACACATCAACTGGCAACAGAAGGAGATCGTGGGGTGGTCTGATAACTGCTTAGCATCTTGTCTTTTCGATGCGGTTATTCCCTCTGTGCCCAGGGACAATATTGAAGAGACCTACCCAGACCTTTCTAAGGTTCCCAAAGAATACCATGACCTAAAGGAGGTTTTTAATAAAGTCAAGGCCACCTCGTTACCACCCCACAGGTCTTACGACTGCCCTATTGACTTGGCCCCTGGGTCTACTCCCCCTAAAGGGGCCCTGTACGCCCTATCTACTCCTGAACAAGAAGCCATGCAGGAGTACATCAAGACCTCGCTTCAAGCCGGCATCATCAGACCCTCTACCTCCCCAGCAGGAGCTGGGTTCTTCTTTGTGGGGAAAAAGGACAGATCCTTAAGACCCTGCATAGACTATAGAGGGTTAAACAAGATAACCATAAAGAACAAATACCCTCTCCCTTTAATGTCATCCGCCTTTGACCTCATCCAAGGCGCTTCCGTCTTCACCAAACTTGACCTCCGTAATGCGTATCATCTGATACGCATCCGTGAGGGAGATGAGTGGAAGACGGCCTTCAACGCACCCAATGGTCACTACGAATATTTGGTCATGCCCTTTGGTTTGACCAACGCCCCAGCAGTGTTCCAGTCTCTGGTCAATGATGTCCTAAGGGACATGGTCAATCAGTTTGTTTTTGTTTACCTTGACGATATTTTAATTTTTTCCAAAGACTTAACATCACACCAAAAAACACGTCAGATCTGTTCTCACCCGGTTACTACAAAATAACCTATTTGTCAAACCGAGAAATGCGATTTCCACCAGTCATCCACATCCTTTCTCGGTTTTAAGATTTCACCAAACTTGGTTGAAATGAGTCACGATAAGGTGTCTGCGGTACTAGATTGGCCAGTACCCAAGGATCGGAAACAGCTACAGAGATTCTTGGGGTTTGCCAACTTTTATTGTAGATTCATTAAAGACTATAGCCTCATTGCTAACCCCCTCCATGTTCTCACCTCCTCTAAAAAGAGGTTCCTATGGACTGAGGCAGCTAATGCAGCCTTTAATAAATTAAAGACTCTGTTTTCTACTGCCCCTGTTCTCCATACCCCCAACCCCGAGGTACCATTTATCTTAGAAGTAGACGCGTCTAGTGTGGGTGTGGGGGCAGTTCTCAGCCAACAAAACGAGGAAGGAATTATTCACCCCTGTGCTTTCTTCTCTAGAAGCCTATCACCAGCTGAACGGAACTACGACGTCGGGGAACGTGAACTGCTCGCTGTTAAGCTGGCGCTGGAGGAGTGGAGGCACTGGTTGGAGGGCGCCCAGTTCCAATTCCAGGTTTGGACCGACCATAAAAATCTCGAGTACCTTAAGTCGGCCAAACGCCTCAACCCTCGACAAGCCAGGTGGGCACTTTTCTCGTTTCAACTTTGCACTCACCTATAGACCCGGTCACAAGAACACCAAACCTGATGCCCTCTCTCGCATCATGGAGGAGGATTCTTGTTCCTCGCCCCCTCCCACCGGGGAGTTTATCCTCCCGAACTCTGCCCGCCTGGCTGTCACTCAATTGGAACTGGACCTGCGACAGGCCAACCAGTTGCACCCTCCTCCAACCAACTGTCCCCCTGACCGATTATTTGTACCCCCTGATTTTATTCAAGAAGTCCTCAAGTTTTGTCACAGCTCCCGCCTAGTTTGTCACCCTGGTTTTTCTAAGACTGTCTCTTTAGTTCGCGCACAGTTCTGGTGGCCCACGCTAAACCAAGACGTGCGCTCTTTTCTTTTATCCTGCCCTGCCTGTTCCCAAGCAAAATCCTCACGTCGTCCCCCTTCTGGTCTCCTCCGTCCCCTTCCTATCCCGTCACGCCCATGGTCCCACATCAGCCTTGATTTCATCACTGGTCTTCCCTCCTCTGCTGGCAATACCGTCATTCTGACGGTCGTTGACCGGTTCTCCAAAATGGTCCACCTGGTCCCCCTTCCCAAGCTCCCCTCAGCCAAGGTCCTGGCTGGGATCATGTCACGTGAGGTTTTTCGCCTGCACGGTCTGCCAACGGATATCGTTTCTGACAGGGGACCTCAGTTTATCTCTAAATTCTGGAGAGAGTTTTGCGGCCTCCTGGGGGTCTCCATTAGCCTCTCCTCTGGCTTTCATCCCCAGACGGATGGCCAGACGGAGAGGGCGAACCAGGAGCCAAGCTGAGGATCCTCTGTCAGAAGGATCCCAGCCAGTGGTCCCCCAACCTGTCCTGGGTCGAACACGGCCTCAACACCGTCCCTTCATCTGCTACCGGTCTGTCCCCGTTTTATACTGTTTTTGGTTTTCAGCCCCCTCTTATCACCCTCCAGGAACGTGAAGCCCAAGTACCCTCTGCTCACCAGTCAGCCTTACGCTGCCAACGCATTTGGCGGAGAGCCAGACGAGCCCTCCTGGAGACCTCCGCAGCCTACGTTAAAGGGGCTAACCGGCGGAGGTCTCAACAACCCACTTATCAGGAGGGTCAAAAGGTATGGCTCTCCACCAGAGACCTCCCATTAAAAGTAGACTCACGCAAACTTGCTCCCCGTTTTATTGGCCCTTTCCCCATATCCAAAGTCATCAACCCAGTTTTTGTCCGCCTATCTCTACCCAAGTCCATGAGAATCCACCCATCTTTCCACGTATCCAAGATCAAGCCCTTCTTGCCCTCCCGTTTTCACCCC
>NW_023623923.1:0-4084 GCF_014905685.2 Nematolebias whitei | reverse complement strand
ATATACATATCATCTCTATCATTTTTACTGTAGTTTATCATTGCCATTGTTTACTGTTCTGTCTGGAGCAGGTCTCTTGTAAACGTGTCCTTGTGGCTCCATGAAGCCAACCTGTATAAACCTGTGACAGTAACAAAGAGTGATGACAACAGTGGATAACAAACTGTTTTTCAATTGTAAAACAAACAAACAATTAAAAAAACTTAAAATTGTATGAATCATTTATGAATGTGTTTTGTTGTTGTTGTTATCACTGTCTTATTATCTTGTGTTCTGGTCCAGTCTCTTCATGGACGATGTGTGTGAGGGTGGACATGTTTGGAGGTTGCTGTGTTGAAGCTCCATGAATCAGCCTCTCTGCAGCTCTCAGCACCTTCACTGAGCTGCTGTTGTTCTTCACAGTTAGAAGGTGGGTGCTCTCGTCAAATGATGATCTCCAGCATCATCTTGTTCATGCCAGGCTTTTCATCCACTGACCACAGACACCTGGAAACATCAGGAGGACCAGTAGCTGTTTAACACATCTGGAAGGAAACCAGTGAGATTTTAATATGACCATTATGATATGATGTTATGTGGGGGAGTGGTGGAGCAGAGGTTACAAGATGGGCCTGTGATGGGAAAGTCACAGGTTCAACTCCCGGTACAGTCAACATCAAAATGTGGGTGGAAAAGGTGAAACACCCACACCTGCCTCCACCCTCATTGGCCCCACTCTGGGCCCCTGAGCAAGGCACTCAACCACCACCATCTGCCCCTAAAAGGGCCTCTCTAGACAATGAGTTCTTGTGACTCAGTGAGACTACCTGTATAAATAAAGGCTAAATGAAAAAAACAAGTTTAAAATATAAATACTCACATCATGAGGCCGAGGTTGTGTGTGTGACATGCACGTTCCTGAGGTTGTGTGTGTGACGTGCACGTTCCTGAGAGGCCACAGACAGAGCAGCTCCAGCTTTTGTTGAGTTCCTGTAGTCCTGCAGTTTTCAAGCTGAAATGAAAAACATAATGAATATGAACTTTACAGTCTATAGTTACCTGTTCATATAAACACATGGAGGTGTCTCACCTTGTGACTGACAATAAAATATGTAACTTTATGAACTCTAATGAACTTATAATGATGCTCCTACTCTTTGAAGGAGAACCGATGGTACCACACCATCTCTCAGTCGGACAGTCTGATCAGTTTGATCAAAATCCTCCAGTTTAAAATCCTCATTGCTCAGATGAATCCTCCTCAAAGATACTTCCTCCTCTTCCTCACATCTTGTTCTTTGGGAAACCTTCAAAATGAAAACAGGAGATTTGTGTCAACACAAAAACATTGTACAGAGGAGGTCAATCTTATTTTCTATTTCCTATATTCTCCCTAGTTTTATTTTTTTATATCCTAGAACTTAAACAAAACTCCAGTTCTGATGCATATCTCTTGATAATGAACCAAAGCTACTGACATATAGTGAGATAGTGAGTATGCTTGTTTGAAAAATATTCCTGTCATCAGATATCAGTCAGCTTCATTGCAGCTGAACACCGTGTTACACTGAACATCACATCAGCTGGCGGACATAAATACAGTACAGTAATATTATATTCACAAAATACTAACAATAATATGTTCATCTTACTGTGAAAAGTTATCCCCCGAGACCTGACGTCAACAGTCCATCGATTAGAACAGAAATAAGCTGCAAAGTGCTGAGACATCTTCTGCTTTAACCAAATAAGGATGACCGTTTCAAGATGGCGGCCAAAAATCCTGCACCGCAGCAGCCAATGAGGGATCTAGTGTTTATATCTATGGAAAAGTTGACCAGCACCTAGAAGCCCTTGCCCAATGTCTAGCAGAAAAATGAAAAAAACATTGGATAGGCAGGGAGGAGTTGAACATGGGACCCTAGGAAAAACAAAGATGTAACAGAGGTTAGAGACGTGTGATAATCAAAAAGATGAGAATGGGGATCCTGGGGAGGGTCCCTCAGGAATGCCCAAGGAAACCCACAGAAAAAGAGAAAAATCGGGAGCCAAAACTTGAACCAAACCCCAACCAAAAAGAAGATGAAAGAGAGCCCAAATCGTGTCAGAAAGGAAAACTTGGGCAGTCACCAAGAGACATGTCCAAACACCCTCCGAGAGACCCTCAAACCATTACCTGAGGAAGTCCAAATCATAAGGTTCCAAAATGGAACCCGAGTGTGTAGGCTGAAGGGAAGCCCTTGGACAATAGAAGCCGATGGGTTGTTATTGTTCACCGATCACAAATATAAAATCCATAATTCAACCTTCAGGAAAACCCTAAAGAAATTAGCTGGGAGCGAATATTAAGCAGATATACAGCTATTAAAAGAAAGGGTTAAAGGCTCGAAGTCAAAAGTAAGCCTAACCAGTGGTGCTGACCTCCCATATTATGCCACAATCCATGCCCCAATCAAAAGTTGCAAGGAAACGACCAGCACTGAAGAGTACATGAAGGAAATGTTAGAAGCCCTCGAGAAAGGAATGACCCGAGCTGTAGCTCATAACCTTAGATGAGTGGTGATGAGTATAGACGGGTTGCGGTCCCACCACCTACAGTGGGAGGTAGCTGAGTGTGTGGCAGTTAACTCAGCAAGTTATTTAGCAAAGGCAATGACTGTTGCAGCAGCGTTAAAAGAGTTAGTCATTGTGACACCCACTCACCTAGATGAAGACCGAAAAGCAAGGGTCTTGGCTTCTAAGCCAAAACCAAAGAAAAAACTGATCGAGGAACCCCTAAAGCTAAGGATAGAGAACGTAGAGAAACCATCAACACCGCGAGGTGAAAAGAAAAATGAGGGTCCTTTAGGGGAAACCCCCCAAGAACCAAAAACGCCTTTAACCTCACCCTCAGAAAAGGCTTGGAAAACTCAGCCACAAGACGAAGGAGAAGTGGTGCAGAATCACAAATGGGACGGTTAGAATATAGGACATTCACAAAAATACAACCATTGAATGGAGAAAGTGAGGGGAGCGATGTAGAGAGCTCACAAGGGGAACCAAACACAGGTCTGAGCCAAGAAAGCACCGATGATGAAGGTAGTGCCAGCTTAGGATCAATAGCAGGCCAATCCGGTGTTCCAATCAAACCATTGAGAATAGGACACAGGTGTAGTATGACATATGCAGGATATATTCATACATTTTCACGAGTTCTTCATTTTTCTGACTGTGTAAATGTCGTGCATTGAGTTTAACAGAAATGCGAACGAGAGACGTTATTTATCTTTGACCCATCAAATGAATGCGGTCATTTATTTGCAGAATCAAAGTTTAACATCACACATTTACATTAATTTGGCAAAATATGAAAACAACAACATGGCTAGTTTCACAGAAAGTGGGCACAATACGGCGATTGTCCTCACTTCTCAGCAGAACAGCAGACATCAATCACACGGCGGTGATTGAGAACTTTGCTTCAGATATTTCTAAAATATCTGTAATGATTTTAGGAGAAAGGAGAGTTTAAGATGGAAAATGGAGATTTATCTTACAGAGAGATGTGTGAGGGAATTTATCTGTAGGACCAGAACAACACGCTCTTTGGGGAATCAGCTTGGCCACGGTACGCTTGGTCGAAATAGAACCTTTTACCTTGCAGATGATAATCAGCGTCGGTGTGGAGTTCCCTTCTGACTCTTTCAGCGTCTCCGTGAGGACTGCCAAATCCTTAGGAGTCGTGTGAGGTTATCCAAACAGAAGTTATAATTCCTAAAATCGTCTCTGCATCCTGGATTGTCAGAATTCTGAACTCCTTCAGAACTCTACTCCTTTAAGCTCTTTTCATCTCGTCGCGTCTCTCATTGACAGAGACTCGACACAGACATCAGACCCCTTGTTGACACTTCTCCATGAGCTGCATCCGACAGAACTCTGCAAAAACTCTACTAGAACCGGGAAGTTGCCACATTTAAATGGGTTGACTTCCGGGTCATTTTAGAGCTTTTTGATTGGTGGATGGACCAGATCAGAGGTGTGGTTTGTGATGTAAGGTGTTATCCAAGTCAGGGGCAGAGATTAAGTTTGTTTAAAACAGACAGAAAGATTATTGGAGAAAACCAGA
>NW_023623922.1:0-4085 GCF_014905685.2 Nematolebias whitei | reverse complement strand
AGTTGGCGCTCTTGGTCTGTTTATAGAGAGCTCCATTCATTTTCAATGACAGCCAAAATGGCAGAAAAGTCTAAATATCTCAAAAAGTTAAAGTTGCATCAATAATGAAAGTCATAGCCATATTGTCCTGAAATAGCTAAACAGTTTGATATACTATATGTTCATATAGCACTAATCCTGTGTGAGTAGTGAGCTTCCAAAAAATGTACGGAATCATAAAAACAACTATAATAATAACTAGAGAAGTTGCATTTCCTTCGAAAATGCACGTGTGAATGCCATTTAAGGCCCTCCCAGCAAAGCACTGCTCCGGCCATGCCGCGACCGCAGGAGCTTCAGCCCCTCCACCCTGTCGCCATCACGAACGCTGTCATGCCAGTCCCCCACACATTCTCCATGATGTGCATCGCCTAAATAAACATAAACATAATGTGTGAACATTAGATTAAGTGTTTAACCATCTGACCCAATGTATGAGCACGTTTTTACAAGTTAAGCTTTATTTGTTATTGTCAATCTTTAGTTAGCTTTTGATTTAGGTAGGTATGTAGCCATAAAATAAAGCTATACAATAATACCTTAATTTAAGATTGTATTGTCTAGCTTATTGTTTGTAAATTAAAATTAATCTACACATTATTCGTGCCTCACTTTATTTTATAAAAATAAAATTAAGCCAGACTTATGTCATTTTAATAAAATTAAGCTGCACAGTTACAGAGATACATAGATTACACACATCCTTGTAAAAGAGATTTATTATGTCAATGGATTTGTTACTGGTAAAATAAAATGTTTAAAAAATGACACACAGCTACACAGCTATACAGTTTAGTTGAAAGGATTTCAAAGGTATCAATGTACATTTATTGTGAAACATAAAACATTGACTACATTTTCTAGTGTTTAAATTATTTCAAGAGTGTTGTGAGAAACAATCATCTCTTTTTCAGACCAGTTTTTCACCCAGATGAATTGTGTTAGCTTTAAGTTCATTTTTGAGTCTCAGCTGTCATGCACTGTCAGAACAAGAGGACTTGCACAAAGACAATGTACCACAACATTCAAATATATTTATCATAATGAACTATCAAATAGGATAATTTCAACTGTAATACTATTCAGTATTTAGAAAGAAAGGGCAAGTTTTGTTTCTGAATAAAATATGAATATTTTCTTACCTTTTATATTGTTTTGGCTCCCTCAAGTTTGACAGGAGGTTCAGATTTCTCTCTGATCCAGTACTTGTTTGGGTGTGACAGCATGATCATGCTGTAAGGTCAGATTCACAGGTCATGTCATGCCGGACCTGTTCAGTTTCTTTTGTCATGTCAGGTTCTTGTAAATCACTTGTGTTTTGTCCCTTATGGCATGTTCTTCATTTGTATTTGTGTTTTATTCCAGATTTCATGTTAAAGAACAGGACAGGTGTTTAATCTTTCATGGCAGTTTCAGTCCAAATCATGTTTTCACATGTTTAAGTCTCAATTGACTAGTTCATGGTTGGGTTGAGGACAGCATACAAAACACAGGGTTGTGGTAACTATAATATGTTCTCATGACCCCAGAATGGAGGTTTTGCTGTGGCTGGGAAATAAAAATAAGGTGATACAAATACTTTGAAACAGCAAGAATTTCATTAAAAATCATTTATTACAAAGATTGTTACACACACCTAATATAACCGCACAATATGACAATATAAACATTAATGAACACATTAGCTAGGCTTTATTCTAAATCTAGTAAAGACTTATGAAATTTCCAAGTGCCATTGAAAGCATCTTGAGTTTCTCCGGATGTTTACCTCGTGTTACCTCGTGTTGAACAACTTCCGGTGGCTATAGCGTTAGCATTTAGACAGTGACGAAAATGGCTCAGTCTCGGCGCTGTTTATTTTATTCAGTTTGTTGAGGTCTTTCAAACTATGAGAACCAACTTTCAAACACTTAGCTCAAAACTGCCTCAACCTGAGATTGTTCAGTGGAAGGAAGACAGAGTCAAAAACACAGCCTGAGAAGTGGTTCTAAATTCAGAAAAAGATTTATTTTACCTTCACAGCGCTGGAAGGGAGATGTCTCACATGCACCTTACATCCATCAAACACGTCTCGGTTACAAATGTATTTGCTTCGTTTAAATACAGCCTTATCAGTTACATTGGGATTTCTTTATCATGATGTTATTCTCTGGGGCAGCTGATGTTCCTGGGTGTGGTCTGGCATGGTCTTATTTTTTTGCCCACTGCCCCAGCTGACTGTGATCTGTTCTGGCAAGATAACAGTAGTCTGGTCCTCTTTGTACAAGGAGTTACGCAGATCATGAACTTATATGACGTACATCATGATTTTGCAGTTTTTTACCATACACAGAGAAATATTTCATGTCAGAGCATAGCAAAAAAAGATGACATTATACAACAAGTTCTTCACATGTGTTGCAGGTGAGTCTCTACAATTTAACACATTGTTCTGTTTCCAAGAGAGAAAACGTAACGTCAGTCTGTCTGGTAGATGAAGCTGCTTGTTTGTTTGTTTGTTATCTGATTAATGACAGTGATAGAGAACGTCTGTGTTACTTTTTATTCAATTTAATTGGTACAAGCAGTGTTTAAATGTGATTTATAAATAAATCTAACACAAAGATAATATTTAATGATTAAGCTTCAACTTTTAATTTGCTGGCAAAGTCTGAAGACACTGCAGGTATGGCAGGATGAATTGCATTTAAACAGGAATTAAAGTAATTTATTACATCTGTAGATGAACATATGCATGAGATATATTCATAAATTAAACGGATTCTTTCATTTTTCTGGACCGTATATAATGTGCATTGAATTTAGAAATGTAACGTGAGACGTTAATTATCTTTGACTCACCAAACGACAGTGGGTCATTTATTAACAGAATCAAAGTTTAACACATCACACATTTACATTAATTGGCAAAATATGGAAAATAACAACATGGCTAATTTTAGCAAGCTGTACAATTTTGATTACCCACACGGCGGTGGATGAGAACTTTACACAGACATTTCTAAATTATCTGGAATGATTTCTACCTGATAGAAGAATTTTAAAGATGGAAAGATGAAGTTTAAAGGGAGAAAAAGATGGGTGAGGGGGTTTGTTTGTGTCAGCATTCAGGACGGCACTCTCCGGGCTTTTCTCAGCTTCTTCCCCAGTACACTTAGGTGTTATGAATCAACTTTTTTACCTGGAGATGTCTCCACTGGTACGAAAGTCCATTCAACGCACCCTTTCAGTGTCTCCGTAGGAACAGCTGTGAATCGTCCGAAGTAGTGACGGTATTCCGTCCGACACAGGTTCACCTCACGAGTGGACTTCACATGAGTGGAGTCCGTCAGAGTTCCACCCAGAGGTGGAAGATGTTATAATCCCATAAGACTCGGAAGAGCTCTGTGGTCATGTCAGGATCTTCCTGTTTCCCAGCACGAGTTGCAACGACTCCAAACTCGACTCTCGACCCGACTGGAAACTTCACACGACTCTCGACACTGCTCGACCGGGTTGAACTAGGAAGTACCGACATTTTAAAGAGCTCTATTTCCGGTTCATTTGGGAGTTTCTGATTGGTCAATATCGACCAGACAGGGGTGTGTTTTGTGACGTAAGAGGTCACTAGAAGTCAGAAAAACAGCAAGAATGTTATGGAACAGATTGAAAATGTTTTAGAGACAGAGAGAGAAATGTTTGGACGAGTTGGCGGAAAAACAGGTGCCAACAGGTGCCAGCTTCTCTATTTACGTCTGAGAGGATGTAAAAACACGACAGCTCGTTCCAACAACTGGTCTGCGTTTGACTCCAACCTTGGACCACTTACACTTGCTCATTTAAAGACAGAAAATCAGAAAATGCATAATTACTCTGTAACAGACCTTAACATGAATTCTAACTTTGCATGAGGATTAAAAATCATTATTACTGTTTCACAGTTAATTAAAATGATTAGTTCACTTCAACATTCAAGCATTGTTTGAACTAACACAATTTGATTATTAAACATTTGTAAAATAGTAATGATAATAGAGAATAGTCTTCTTTCACTTGATTAATTCAAG
>NW_023623921.1:0-4086 GCF_014905685.2 Nematolebias whitei | reverse complement strand
GACTACATAAAAGGGTGCCTGATCTGTGGCCAGTTTCAACCATCCAGACCACTTCACAGAGCACCACTGCATAGTAGAGGCATTGCATTTCCATGGTCGGACCTCCAGATTGACTGGGTCGGACCACTCACTAAGACCTCTAGAGGAAATAAATATTTTCTCACGGTAACCTGCGCGTTTACCAAATGGGTAGAATGTCTACCAGCCCCTAATGACACAGCACAAACCACTGCTATGTTATTAATGAATCATGTATTTTCAAGGTTTGGACTTCCCCTTAGGGTGAACTCAGACCAAGGTACACACTTCACAGGTGAAGTAATGAAGGAACTGTGGAAGACGCTAGGCGTCAAAGCCAACTTCCATATTGGCTACCACCCACAAGCTTCAGGCCAGGTTGAGAGAGCAAACAGGACTGTGGTGAGTATTTTGAAAAAATACGTAGCCGCAAACCACAAGGACTGGGACGTGAAACTCCCTCTGGTCCTCATGGCCATAAGGGCCACTCCACACACGTCGACTGGCATCGCTCCTTTCGAGATGATGACGGGTCGACAAATGACTCTCCCTCTGCACCTGTTGTACCAACCAGGCGATGCTGCCATGGCAACAGCCTACACCACACAACAATACATGAAAGACTTGGAAAGACACCTTAAAAACACTTTTGCTTTCGCACAGAAAAACCTGGAAAAATCAGCTGAAGGACGCAAAGCGTACTACGACCAAAAGGCCTCTCACGAGGAACTCCAAGTGGGAGACAGGGTCTGGTACTACACGTTTGCACCCAAAACTGGGAGAGGAGAGTCCGGGACCGGAACTCTCGCCCGTAAGCTGATGCCCAGATGGACTGGACCCCATCTGATAACCGACAAAGTGTCCCCAATTATCTACCAGATAAAAATCAGTAAAGGCCAAAAAGAACCAACTGTTAAATGGGTACATCGTAACCAGGTTAAACAACACAAGGCGTGCAATAACTCCTCAGGAGACAAAGATCTCACAAAATCTGACCTCGTGGGAACAAGGGTCATCCAAGCAGAAGATAACTAATGGATAATAAACTTAACCATAGTTTAAATTCACAGGACCTACCCTTGACCATTACGAAGCTAAGACCTATCTCTTTGTGTTTCCATAGGACAATGATGATACCACTACTGGTATTCTTCACCTTCTTGGGTGCCACCCAAGAGGGGCAAGCCGAGATCGTAACCCCTGGACCCACCTCGGGCATCGCTCTGCGGGACCAGCAGGGACTGCTCATCACAGATTGCCGCCTATACACTCGAAAGGTCTTCGTCCGCTTCGACCCCCAAACCGTGGTCCAACAACACATTAACATTAAAAATGAGTGGTTAAACAGGCCCTGGTACACAGTATCCCTAGAGGGTGCTAAAGCAGAGATCCAACACATCCTAAAACAACTGCATAAATTTACTTACACTCAACAAGAGTTGGGCGGAATAAGTACAAGGCAAAAGCGCGGCATCGGCGGACTTTTGCTTGCCGCATCGTCACTAGGATCACTGTTCAGCCTAGGGTTGTCCGCATACAACACTGTCAGTATAACGTCCCTAAAACAACATGTGTATGAAGTAGAGAGCGAGGTCCCAAAGATCCGAGCGCAAATGAACCTTCAACTAACACAATTGACACAGGTGACTAAAACCGTAAAGGATACTGTTCTAGTGCTGAATACTCACACTCAAGAGATCAAAGCCCTCGTAATAGCGGTAAATGAGTTAGCCCTTAAGGTTGAAGCGGATTACGCTGTCGCACACCTAATGGATAGGATTTTTGCTGACATGCTTAGAGATATCAGTTCGTCGGTAGATACACTAGCCACCGGTAGGATCCCACCGTATCTAGTCTCTCTACAGATGGTGAACGACATCCTCAGCTCCGCTACGCACGAAAAAGTTACGCAAACACAGGCACACCTGGCTTACACTCTCGGTAGCGCAATCCCAATCTACGTCAATCACAAAACATTTGAAATGGCGTTCATTATCAACCTACCGATAATTCCCTCAAACGGCATATATAGACTCAGGGACGTCGTAAATGTTGGCAATTGGCACGGCGAAAACCATGTTCAAATTGACACACCAAGGATGGTTGCGTACCACGACGACAACCCCTCAGTTTACCTAGCTCCAAACCTGCAGATGTGTGTTCTCACTCGGGAGATACACTATCTGTGCCCGAGCAAACCGTTTATGTGGAATAAAACCGCGGGCATATGCGGATTAACACCTATTCCGGAAAATTCGAAGTGCTCAACGACCGTAACGCCTCGACACCTGGCTAAAGATGCAAAAGCGGAAATAATTGGCTCTCGTTGGCTAGTGAACGCTCCTCAAAGACAGGCGATCATAGCCTACGATCAACCCGGGGCAAATAGACCTCTGACGTTACCGGACAAAACGATGTGGATCAGTGTTCCCCAGGGAACAACCATACACATTGGTGATTTGACGCTCTATCACCTCGATCCGGAACGATGGGACACGACTCTGGATGACTCAGAGTACCTGAGAAATATGTCTATAGACATAGATCCAGAGACTCTGGGAAGGATCCGTTTTGAAGGCACCCAAGTCGTCGACGTGGAACCAATAAACCAAGTTCTCAAGTCCCTCAGGTCCACAACTAAGAACCCGATCCAACCAATTAACTATGCGTGGTCGAGCGCGGACACATTAATCATAGCCCTGCTAATGACGATAACCCTCGTATTGTGTGGGATACTCGCATCCCTGTCCCGGGGCCAAACGTCACTCCGAGTCGACGTGGATCGCCATGCAGCGCACCTCGATATGATTATGCCTCGCGTAAGCGGGTCCGCAAAGAAGCCACTCACACGGGACAGCGCGACTGAAACTGACAACCAGGGTGAGGAGGAGCAGTGAAACGATGTTTCTAGATGCTTAGTCACTACTCTTGTCGGTGTTGAAACGTTGTTTAGTTGATTTTGGTTGTTTCTGAGGTAAGAATGAATCTTGTGTGTAGTAAGTTAGAGACTAAGAAGCCTTTGACCATGCCAACATGCAGTTCATTCATTAAATTGCAATCTTTGCGGAGTCAATGTATATTATTGCTACTTTAAGTACCATAATCTACATTGGTCTCACATCGCTTAAGCCGAACCTACTCGAACAATTCTATTCGGGGGGATAGCTAATTCTTTTTGATAAGTCTCGCCATAGACTTCCAAAACATTTATGGGGAAACCAAACACCCAATCTCAAGTCGTTCGTCTAAAAGACAACAGACATTTGAACCAAACTATATTTTGCCATGTAAAGCTAACTTAACCCAAGTTAGAAATGGAAAAGTAGTTTGGAACCCTTTTCTATAGGCTTAAACCCCTGTAGTTACCCCTTTTCAGCATGCTCCACCCCTTAACTGGTAGTCGTAGCTGTTCTCAACCATAATAGCTTACACACCAGGTGCATATAGTTTAAGGCCTTATGTAAAATCCCCTTCATAAGCCCACCTTAAACCACATAATTGCATGACACATTGAACCAGAACGGCACAGGCTGGACGTCGCTGGAGACAACCTTCGCTGGAGGCGACCTGCAATCCTGACGTTGGTCTCCACTCTTCATCCGGTGGCCGCTTCTTCAGTTCAATCCAAGGGTACCCCTCTGTATGCTGATTAATCAACACTTCCAATCGTTGTGGATTTACCATTGTGGATTATATGACTTTTTCCAGTGGATTACAGACTCTGTTTCCAAGGGGTTAAAGCATTGCTACAATGGAATTATCGAGACGATATGGAATTATAATCAACACAATGGAATTACCAAGAACATTGTGGGATTACCTTGACTTTTGTTTTCCTTGCTGGATTACCTTGACTTTTGTTTTCCTTGCTGGATTACTTTTGACTTTTGTTTTCCTTGCTGGATTACTCTTGACTCTTGTTTCTTTGCTGGATTACATCAAGCTTCAAAGACGATCGACGACGTAAGTCCATAGTTGGAATTCATCTCCATGGACAGGTGATGATTTCCAAAGGGGGGACTGTAGTGGACTAAGCCTACGTCGAAACCCAGTCTAAGGTCAAAACTC
>NW_023623920.1:0-4086 GCF_014905685.2 Nematolebias whitei | reverse complement strand
TATAACGTTCCTTCCTTTCCTACACCTATCGCGGTGGTGTCTGGAATGTAATTTCTGTGATAAGTAAGGGACTACTGTAAAGTTTTTTTTGTTTGTAAACACTAATTTTAAACAGAGCAGCCACTTGTGAGCTTCCTAATATCACATAAGAGCTGCTCCTTCAAACATTTCTACTTCAACCCTTAAAAAAAATCTCCACCCCTGGGGGCGAGGTTAGAATGCTTGTGAGAAGCGGAGCGTGCTCTATTCACACAAGGAGAGCTGTTGGCCAGGCAACTTCTTGTTGCTCTCTAAATTATTTATTGAATCAAGTGTTTACAAATGTAAGTTACATAGATGTTTAACAACCTGTTAAAATTCACCAGAATGAAGGAAATGGCTTCTACTTTAATCAAAATTTTATGGGGGGAGGACCCCCCACCCCCACACTATTTGTGTTCTGGCATCTTTTGGTTTACAAATTAAGCAGTGCCCTGATCCTGAGGACACGTCTCTCACCGGAACACACAATTCACTCTGTTTACAGTTGCTTTCAGGCCAGTCGGTTGTTTTGGACTCTCTGGGTCACAGGATGAAGCTGACAGATCTGGGCCTCGTCTTCAGTGAAGAGGTTGTAGCTCCGGTCCACAGTGATCAAGAAGGAGCTGAACCAAATCTTAAAACTCATGATTTGATGGTCTGGCTTGGTTCCAACACTCAGCTGTGAGGTATGGATCTTGACTGAAAGAAGCGATCCTGGATCCAGGCGGCTGAAATGAGCTTCCTTCTGTAAGGTGACCGGCTCAGCTTTAGGATGGTGAGGACCATGAGGGTCATCAGAAGGTGTCAGCTGAAGTGGTTCAGGTCTGATTAGGTTAGGTTTTTGGGTCACGTCCCAATAGGAGGAGATCCAAGGGAAGACTCAGGCCTTGGGATCTTCCAAGAGGAGATGGAGGGAGGAAGGTCTGGGTTTCCCTCCAGGACCTACTGCTTCTGCAACTCGTCCATGAAAAGATAAAAAACAGTAGTTTTGATTAAATTCATTAAGAGTTTTGATTGAAAAGGGTTGTTGGTTTGTTTTGTTTAGTTAAACCAGAAATAAACTGGGTCTCGAGAGCGTGACACGATTATTCTGTGGGTGGACAGCTGAAAAGTTTGAGAACATTAGTCCGGAGGAGTCTGTGCCAACCTAAACAAAGATCTTGTCCTGATTGAACTTGAACTGTTTCACGAAGAACCAGAGATCCATCAAACCCAAACACAACAGAAAACACTCTGCAGCATGAAGGTAAACCTTTCTGAAACAGCGTCTGTTCGTAGGAGGATTAACTAAATCCACTTTCCACGCACGTGCAGCAGTCCAGTACCAACATGGTGCATCTAAACCGGACCGCTGCAGAACCATCCAGAACTTTCTTATGTGAATTCACCAGAACCGAGCAGATCACACACCACACAACAGCCAACGTACCCACGGCAAGGACCTTCTTCTTGATCCCCGTCTTCTCCTCCACCTTCCCCAGAAAACCTGTCACCACGTTCTTCTCGTTGAGGAACTTTTCGGATCGGTCCTTGATGGAGGTAAGGATGTCCAGCAAGCCCATGGTGGTCCTCGGTAAACAAACAGGTGAGGGGTCAGAGGAGAGTCGGCCGTGTTGGAGAGGAACCCACAGCCGGGTGGTAATCCTCTGACAATCAGCTTTAAAAGAGAGGAGGAGCAAAGGAGGAGGAGGAGGAACCCAGGAGCTTCAGGAGCATTATCTTTAAAACTTAGGCCTGAAGTTCTCAGATGATCGAGCTGCAGATTGTCTTTGTGTTTGCAACAGGTTGATTTCAGGAGCTCTGCAGAAGACTCAGGTCCTGGAAGCAACAATTCCTTCATTTTAAACCTCAAGGTCATTATTTAGAGGGTTTAGAGTTCTTTTCTTGTTTTACTGTGAAGTTCTCCTCTTCTTGGAACCTGCTGTTTCACCCAGCTGGGATCTTCTCTCCTCAGGCTGCTCTGCTGTTTCAGGACGCCACAGCTCAACGTCTCCATGAATGACACAACCAAAAAGATCTTCGATGAGAACATCGGGGGTCACACACTTCCTGGAGAAAGCAGAGAAGAACATTGAAGCGTTTACCTTTGTTTAGAAGGAAGTGAGACTGTCAAAATAAGAGGCTTTTGATTAAACCTTGGCTTTTTCAGGCTGAGCTCCAGGAACCAAGACTCAACCACCAGGCACTCTTCGGTAATCCCCTCCAGATCTGGAGAAGGTTTCCTTCGTTCCTTCCCTCATCAATGTCTTATAGCCTTTCTGCATCTTCAGGTCTGGCCCAGTCCGGGTTCCAGCCTGGGTTCAGAGTTTTTGTATTGGGCGGTCTGGACCACTTCTCACTCGATTTGTAGAACCCAGAGACCTGAGGTTGCACGGGGGGATCATGTCACAGATGAGTCCAGGAACTGCTCCTTACCACCAGTACCTACTTGTTTCTGGCTGGCTGTGAGAGAGAGCGCTGGTTTTTGTTAGAAAATACGGCCACACCAAATCCAGCACCAGAGCCCTGGTCGAACGACGAGGTGCCGTCAAGCACGAGAAAGCTTTCCACCAGGTCTTGGAGCAGCGGAGGGCTTCGACTAAAAATAAAACTGTATCACGAAAAACTGAAGAAGTTCAAGTCATTACCGGGCCACCAAAGACCCCGACGGCCTGAGTGGAAGAAGCCGAAGACACTGGTGGTGGTTTACCAGGATGGAAGCCTTTGAACTTTGCTGGGAAGCTTTGCTTATAAAGATATACTTTATATGTGATTGCATTAAATTTAATGTGGCATTTTCAAAGTTAGGTTAGCATCTATGCTAATTAATAGAGTTTACTGACATGTTATTGGGGAATATAGTCATGATAATGTATAAACCTGTACTTGTGTAAAATTAGCCATAATTACTTAAGTTTATAGAGAACTGAAAAGCAATTCTAGTTGTTTTTATAATTTTTGTCGCAGTCCTCTGAATCATAATCGAATTGTGTCAAAAATTAGTTTAGTCCCTAATTATCTCTTTCCTTTAGCATAAAGCTGATTAGCATCTTTTTAGAACCAGACTTCTCACGTACAATCCTTTAATTTTCTCAAAAATTGACAGCGAGCCTTATAATCAGATGCGCCTTATGTGTTAATTAATTAATGGCGGCATGGCGGCTCAGTGGTTAGGACTGTTGCCTCACAGCAAGAAAGTCCTGGGTTCAATCCCTGGTTGGAGCTGGAGTCTTTCTGTCTAGTTTGCATGTTCTTCTCGTGCTTGTGTGGGTTTTCTCCGGGTACTCCGGTTTCCTCCCGCAGATCAAAAACATGCATGTTGGTCTGCCTTCAGGCCCAGACCTCCCTTGCTAAAGAGATCTGTGGTCTCAGTGGGATTTGACTGGTTAAATAAAAGTTAATAAATAAAATGTTAAAGCTGAGGAGCTCAGAGTAAAGCTGCTCCTCCACATCAGAAACATCATCCGGGATGGTTCAGGAACCCGGCTGGGACACTCCCCTCTGGAGGTTTCCCAGACTTGTCCCTCCGTGAAGCCCAGAACCTGCTGGAGGGACTGTGCACCTCCTCTCAGCTCAGGAGCAGCCGGAGAAGTCACCGAGGAGGAGGACGTCAAACATGACCAAAGTGTAAAAAGGTTCAGAAGAAACAGACAGAAAAATCTTGGAAGTTAGGAAAAGATAAAACAGATATCACCTAAACTTGAGATTGATTCAGGAGCCAGACTGTGACTGTAGAAAGAACGTCACATGAACTTTGACCTTTTGACCCATTTCACGTCATCTAACCTGAGTCCAGGAGAAGACGTCTGCGGCCAACGTTCACTTTGCTGAAGCAGCAGGTTGAAGCCTGATGAACCCAGTCGTCCAGTCAGGCTCGTTTCAGAGTCCAACCCCGGAGCTCGAGGTGACATCATTTACGGCGGCGCAGAGGTCGAACACGACTTTTATGGTGCCGCGCCCACAGAACAGAACCCAGAGGTGTCCGGAGATCCACAGAGTCCGAGCTGAAGCTGCACGATGAGGCGAGTCACAGACTTTAACTGACTTTTACTCTGGTCTATACATACATTTTATATATATATATAT
>NW_023623919.1:0-4087 GCF_014905685.2 Nematolebias whitei | reverse complement strand
CAGAACAGGAAGGAAATCAATCTAGGGGGAGCCTCTTCAAAGTAAAACAGGAAGTGGGTCAATTTCAAAATAAAATAAGAATTGGGAGTCAGATTCAAAAGGAACAAAATATTATTCCACAACAATTCCCCCTTTCGACCTCATCTAAAGAGGTCGACATCAAGTGGAAGAATATGCTTCTCTGCGCCGAAGTGGTTGAATCTCAAAATCAGAAAGTTCATATCCTCTGCGCATTAGGAGCTGACGAGCTATCTCAGGGTCACGCTTCTCTAAAGTGGAAGTGATAAGACGTACTGACAGAGATCTCAGACAGGGAATACAACAACATCCACATGTGATTAAAGTAGCTGCAAATACTGCAATGGACATTAACATGGACACAATCATCTGCTTCCAGGGGCCAAACACTTTGAAGAGCCATTCATCAAGAGGATTATCTACACCAGAGTGAGATTTCATCTCATTAGACAACGTTCTTAAACCTTCAAGTGCACGGGTCACTTTTCCATCAGGGGCAGTGTTATTAGGAATAAAACTACAACACAAGTCACCAAACATGCTACACACACCTCCTTTCTCAGCTAAAAGCATATCAAGAGCCATTCTGTTTTGCACAGCCATCAGAGAAGTCGGAGCTAGTTGCTCCGCTAAGCCCTCAACAGCGTCTCTGGTAAGGTTGGACAGACGCATGACATGGTAATGTATGTAATTTATTCGATCAACATTTTTATTTGGTGTAATTGGGAAATATGCTGAAACAACAGGTAAATTTTCAAAACCTGTCGCAATCTGATCTACTAATTTGTGCTCATCAGGAACTCCCCTAGGGATTCCTATGGCATCAATATAAGTAGTAGAGCCCACAGTGGGGTCAAAATTATGAGTTGAACGTCTCTTCCTAATGGGAGAGATGGAGGTGTCATTTAAAACTTCCAAACGAGGGCCAATCAAGGTTAACGATGCAGCTAAGCGTACCAATGCACACAATCCCACAGAATCCTGAGGGATATGTGTTAGTAAACGTCGACCACCACAATAATAATACAGGTCAGCGCGAGCCACCTTACCCACACGGGTGTTGTCAGAGACATTTTGTTGCGTGATATTACACCATTCATTCTGAATTTGTCCTAAGGCAACTCTTTTATTTGCAGTTGAGGTGTAATTAAAACAGTAATAGTCAAATCGTTCTACCGGAGCAAACGAGCCTAATTTGGTTATATTAGAAATAATTGGGAATAGCTGAGCTAATGTAGTGCAATTCTTAGTATATTTTCTCATAGTCAAACTTAACATGCAATGAAATCCCCAAGCGTCCTCTAGGTGTAATGGAGCTGGCTGGGTATACAAATTTGGTCGAGCTGCAGCACAAGCTACACATTCAGACAAAGAAGCCTGTCTAGCAGCCTCAGCGAGCCAAGCTAACCAAATGTTAGAGTCAGTATAGCCAGTGGACATAGCAATCACATCCACAGGGGTTAAGCTGGTATTGTCAACACTATCAATTCGCATAGGCATTGGGAGCGATGACTCCTGGGTCGGAGGAGGAGTAGGATCTTGGGCTGGCAACTCTGTAAGAGCAAGTTGTAACACCCGGAAAGGGTCCTTGCCAGTGACATCCGCGGCTACAAGCACATAAATGGGTTCCGTCACCAAGGTGTAGATCATCTCACGCTTTGTGCTGGTTAACTTATTCCAAGTTCGAACATACTCAAAGGACAATAACAAGTGTCTGTTATTTTTTGCCAAGGTGGCATGTGCCCTCCACCAATCTCTGTAATTAGTCAGATGTCCAGACATATCAGGTTTCCATGATCCTGAATACAACGTGACATAATTCCACTCAGGACACCAGAAACATTTGGATGAATTGGGACATGGACAAATATAAAAGGCTGCATTCGCAATACGGTAATCCGTACAATAAAACATGTCACAGATTGGCAGGCTTAGGGTAGTGGTGGTGTCTTTGGGATACTCTACTTTCAGCACCGGAAGGCCATACGCATCTTTCATGACTGTGTGTGGTGTCACACTCCTTCTCACCCTGCCTGTTTCACCAGTCTGCTCACACTCTGGTAAACCGGGAATGATGCAGAAATATTCAAAAGAGAAAATGAGTGACAACACTATGGATGACAAAGCACCTATCCCTATCATAACGTACTTTGATGACCACCGCATTTTGATCTTGTAAACTGAAACTATACTCAATTACTGAAGATGTCTCGCACAGCGACCTCCACAGCAGACAGCCAGTCAAGCCGTTCCTTTAACACAAAATGAATACAAAATAACACTCTGTTAATATACTGCTTATAATTAATTATAGGTATTTCTTTTTAACGTTACAAACTGAATATACTTAATACTTTCAAGCTAAGTAAATAAATGGATGCGCTCTAAATCAAAACTGCAATTAAAAGATAAGAGAAAAATGGTTAGTACACATGTCATACAATATTGTTACAATCACAAGTACTCAGGGCATACCCTGGGGTGCTCAGAGACCAATCCTCCTATGTCTCTGAGTTTTCTTCATGAAGTGTGAGACTCTAAGATGTCGTGTTTTTGTCGTATCTAGGTGTCTGTACTAAATGTGGATATTCCAGCACCCAGTGACCCTACTCAAACAAAGTCCTTCAGGGCCCGCACGCAACTTTACCAGGCTGCTTCGGTCTACAAGACATGAATGTCCAGTTTTACAACTTTAGATGGTTTCTGCTAGCTCTCTCGCTCTTCCTGGCTCTGAGGCAGGCGCACACTGGCTCCAGTGGTACCAAACGTCCCCCTTTCCTCTGAGGCGGACTGCGTGGGACGTTCTCTCTGTAACCTGATAAGGGCCCGTCCACCTGGGCTCCTGCCACTTCCTTTTAATGACCCTCAGCAAGACCCACTCCGCGGTGGGGAGACCAGGTTCCTCTGGTCTTTCTGTTAGGCTCTGTTTGTGGTGAACCTGCTGAGTAAAGTTAGACACTAATGCTTTTAACTCATCAAAGTATACCTTATGGTCCATTTTACGGTCCTCCTCACTGGTCAGTAAGCATACAGTTGGTCCTGGAAAGGGTCTTCCTGTAGTTAACTCATAGGGAGAAAAGCCAGTTCCATTATTAACAGAAGTTCTCACGCTCATTAGGGCAATTGGTAATGCATCAACCCAGTTCAATTTAGTCTGTGCACAGATTTTGTCCAATTTTTGTTTTATGTTCTGGTTCATCCTTTCTACCTTCCCTTGAGATTGAGGATGGTACACGGTTCCAAAAGCATGTTTTAGGCCTAACATTTTTTCCACAGCCTGCAGATCTGTGTTTTTAAAATGTGTGCCATTGTCTGATCTTATTTTTGTTGGGAAACCGTGTCTGGGGATGTAATGGTTAATCAGAAACTTCACCACTGTTTTGCTGTCTTCTCTTCTTGCAGGTATGGCTTCTGGCCACCCTGTAAATGCGTCAACACACATCAATACATATCTGAACCCTTTAACAGGTTCCAACATATCAGTGTAATCTAGAATCACCTCCTATCCCGGTCGGTGCAGGAGAGGAAAAGAACCTCGTTCAGGTTTTACTGTAGGTCGAATGTTGTACTTTAAACAAACAGTATAGGTGTCAACATATGCTGTTACCATATCTTTCAGATGCGGGTGTGACCATTGTCGAAGATTTCTTAACATTTGTCTGCATCCCACGTGTGCTAATCCATGTGCTTCCTGAAACACTGCCTGTTTTAAAGTCATAGGCAAGATCCACTTCTGATTCGGTCCTACCCATACTTTAAATTCACCTATTTTCTGACCTCCTCTGTTAAACCATAATGTCTTTTCCTCTGGGGAGGCTGTAGCCTGAGCCTCTGCCACAGTTTTCTCATCCCACTGATTCACTTTCTGACATTCCTCTTCCACTGTCACCATCTGGACTCTTGGCAAATAGCCAGCAGCTATCTTGGCTGCTCTGTCAGCTTGCCTGTTTCCTTCCGCTGTGTCTGATTGTGTAACATCATGACCTTTGCACTTCACAACCGCCACTTTTGCTGGCCACATCAAACTGTCAGCTAAATCCTTAATGAGTTCCTCATGTTTAATTGGTTT
>NW_023623918.1:0-4088 GCF_014905685.2 Nematolebias whitei | reverse complement strand
CCTGTATATATCCTTTTTGATTTCCTTTACCTCCTTTGTGTTCTCAGTCTGTCGAACATAAAGTTTTCCAAATTGTCGAGGCCAATATGAGGACAGCTAGGTCTTAAAACTGGGCTAATTTAGGATAAAGAAGTCAATAACAGATAACAGTGAGAACAGGAGTTTTTGTGTCTCATGTGAACAAGTGCATTTTTTATTCTCTGTGTCTCTCATGGAGTGCATGTGTCACCTTTAGCCTTTATATGAATACCAAGAGGATTTATCTCTTTGTTGCCTCCCACTCACAATAATAATAACAGTGATCTACTCACTGAGCAGCAAAAATAGTTTGCCTATGTTCTCTCTACTTCTCATGTCAGTTTACAAAGCGTGATGAGGACCTTTGTCAGCAGCACAGCCTTTAAATGTCAACAACATACTCACTGGAGCACAGATTAATTCCTGTCATTTACAGAAAACAAAGACTACCACCTGACGTTACTGTTTGTGGCCTATCATTATCTTCCAGATTGGGCCTTGTAGTTGGATGCAGATCCATGTAAAAGATTCCTGCTTGCCGTTTGTCACTTCTGTCCAACATGTGAGCAGGAGGTTTGCAGTATTTACATGCTGATGCTGGGAACCATCCAAGGAGAGAAAACACCTCCTTCCTGCCTGCCAACACATTGCCTGCACACAACATGGGAGCAAAGCAATGTTAAGCAAAGTGAGCGATCCCTCTGACCTTGAGAGAGGTTGAAGCAATTTAACCCCATCAGACGGTGAGAGCTAAGAGGCAGCTGCTCTAAATTTGGGAAGCAGAAATCTATCGAGCCATCTGATGGTGACACGAGCCTGGGGACACGCTCTGATTCCATCTTTTTTTTTTTTTTTTTCAGAGGGACATTAGATGATGCATTAACCTGCATCTGAAGGACTGCGCATGTACACACTGGAACAGGAAGATAAAGACAGGACAGGAAACAAGAGGAGTTGATGAAAACATTAGTCGTATGCGCTAAATTGGTGCGGGGGGATTTGAAAATGAACGAGGGTGGCAGCCATTCATAATGCTGTTTTTTTTACAGAGAATTTGAAAGATCTGAGAAAAACTTTTGTGTCTTTTATTTTGTTTTTATAGGGGACAGGTAAATTTTGTAGTCTTAATGTTTGCAAAATAAGATTTAAAAGCCATCTTTTTAAACAGACGTGTATTTGCAGAAATACAAAGACAAGTAAACAGATATTTGTAGTCAGAATCATTTAGACCAGCCCTGTTTGAGTTGGTTTTGGTTTATTTCTATGCAAACGCTCACCGCCCGCTTCAGATGTTATCAGCCATTAAATGGTCGTTATTAGTTGTTATCATCTCCATATGTAGCGGTCAGACTGCCCCTCCTGTACCTCCTAGTGGGTTTAAAGGTACGTTGTTAGCGATGATAATAGGCTCCGTTTTTACCTTTATTAGCACTCATAATAGCTTCACGTGGTTAGGTTTACAGTAAAGGGTCTGGCGGTTAGGTTTCGGGTCTTGGTTAGGTTTAGGCACAAGGGTAAGGGGGTTAAGTTTAGGGTTGGTCCTCTGGGTCAGGTGTAAGTTTAGGTTTAGGAAAAGGGTTACATAAGCTGAAAAAAAAAAGACACTTCCTGGTGGGACGCTGCCTATTATCAGCGATAATAACGTACCTTTAAACCTACTAGGAGGTAGGTGGGACAGTCTTACCGCTACATATGGGGATGATAACAAATAATAACGGTCATTTAATGGACTGATAACATCCGAAGCCGCTCATGCAAACAATGTGTGGCGACCAAAGACATTGTCACCATCAGTAAAATTAAATCTCAAAAACACCAACTTTCTCTAACCTGATCTAAATTTTAATACTGTGCAAATGAAAGTAAAGCTATTGACTGGAGTCATGAGTTGACTCTTCTCTGGCTATCAAAGCTCAAGCTCAATAATCCAGGTAAAAAAAAATCCAACAAAGTTCAGTCAGGTCATCTGGACGGTAACTTTTTTTTGTTGAGATGTTTCATCTTTCATCCAAAGGACTTCATCAGTCCGAGGAGCCACAACAAAATCAATATTTTAAGCAGAACACTCACATAGTGGAGCAACCAGTTTGATGGTGATAAAATGGTTTCTGGGGCCTGCCCTCTCCCCCGTCGACTCCTCTGAGGCAGCCATAGCCAAAGTGGTTCAAAACATCAAAGTACATGTTCAATAATCCAAAAAAATTTAGTAAGGTCATCCAGACGTTTTTTTGTTGAGATGTTTCGTCCTTCATCCAAAGGACTTCATCAATCTGAGGAGCCACAAACAAACCGAGTCCCACAAGCAGCACACCCACATAGTGGACCAACCAGTTTGCTGGTGATAAGAATTATTGTTGAGATGTAACCGGAGGAGTTCATCTGGTTGGCCTGACTGAACTTTGTCAGATTTTTATACCTGGATCATTGAGCATGAACTTTGATGTTTGTAGTAAAGTAAAACATGAAAATTCATAATTTTTGTAACATTTGTAAATTAAATTAAATTTGTGTTTGGATATTTAAGCATCAAACTATCAAAAAAAAAAAAAAAGGGGAAATGCTCATTAACTGTCTGAACCTCAGCTGGTGCCTTCCTTTATGATATACAGTACCTTACATTTACCGTTTACTTTCTTTTTAATAAATAATTTAAAACAAGTTTGTTCCTAACTGGAAATATTTAGGTCAGTGGGCTGTGAAAGCAGCAGGAAAATACTTCATCCTGCACCACTTGATGTGATTTATTGTTGAGTTGTAACTGGAGGCGTTATTCTCTTCAGTCATCCACCATATTTTCAGGCCGAGCTGTATCTCAGATGTTCTTCTGCTTGTGCGCAGAACTTACTGCTATTTGACAGAATCTATTTTTCATTCTATGAGAAATTTTTCTTCGTGCCATTCATTGCCAGCAAGTCAATCAATGACTGATCCACCATCTGCTTTGACTGTCCCTTTCTTTAGATTTAGTTTTCTTGTCACGCCTCACCCTTTCTTGTTCATAAGTAGCAGATAAACAGCTGTAATATAACCAGCTATTCTGCAGATGCTGCATAAAGACACGGGGTTAGAGCAGTCACCTAACAGCAAGAAGGTTGCTGGTTCTTTCTTGGCTTTTCAGGAAAAGTCTTGCATCTTTCAACAAGACAATGCTAAACCACATCCTGCATATTTTACAAAACAGCATGATTTTGTAGTAGAAGAGCTCAAGTATTGAACTGCTCCCTACAGTTCAGACCTCCCACACTGAAAATATTTGGTGTGCCAAAAAATCATAAATAAATAAAAATCCAGCAAAGTCGAACTAGTAACCGCCATCAGTTTTTGACTGCTGTCAAAAGAAGAGGAGATGCTTTGCAGTGGGAAACATGTTCCTGGCTTGTCTTTTTGGAGATACATTCCTACCATATACTACAAAATTACCTTTTATTTTACAAAGAATGACACAATTTTCTAGCCTGAACATGTGATATGCATACAAGTTTTCAATGTGAATAAAGCATGGGTTGATTTTTGCAAACAGTTGCATCATGTTTGTAATTTTTTTCCCAACTTTTCAAAATTGGAGTTGTACGTTGTAAACAAAGGGTTATTCTGACTCTAAGCCTTTTGGAGATTATTTCACATTCATGTCTGCAGGAAACTCTTTAATGAATAAACATTATACAATATAAGATTATAAAAATAAATGTTTTGTTTGAACAGTAACTTACAGAGCCCTTTATGTGTAAAACCCTTGAAGAATACAGCAGACACCTGTCTTTGTAATGTCCCTGACTCATGGAAACCCACAGTGTTCTCCGCACTGGATTAGACAGTTGAAGTGAAACTCGACTCTGACTGTATGTGCTGATTGACCGCTAAAATGGAACCAAGCTGACGCCCTAAGCAGCTTTACAGAAGTAAACTGTCCTTCACTTTTACCATCAGCGAAATGTAAACTATGAGCTTTGCTTTTCTCTAAAGTAACACAAAGGACATTCTGTCTTTGTGAAGAAAAGGTCTGAGCTGAGGAGCAAGGTGACATGATGTACTCTGACATGTCCTTCCAATATATATATATATATATATAT
>NW_023623917.1:0-4089 GCF_014905685.2 Nematolebias whitei | reverse complement strand
CAAATTAACTCTGTTCTGCAGAAAAGCTTCTTCCAACTCAGACAGGTTGTAAGGAACTCTCGTGAGGGTTTGGACCAAGATCACAACACAACAGACTGACGATAAATAATAAGTGTTTATTGTTTCTAGGAGGGAAGTGACAGCTGGTCTCGGTGCTGGTCTGGGTTCTGGTTCTGGTGTCGGTTAATGGCAGGAGCAATCTAAGAAGCAGAGAACGGTTAGTGGTCGTGCTGATTACTAGAACGTGGAGAATAGTCAATAAGGAAAAACCACTAACCGTCTCAGATGATCTCAAGGGTCCTGAAAGGTGGAAGAGTTCAGATCTGCAGCTGCTGGAAGGGCTGAGTCCTGTGAAGGACGACAGTCGGCCGCAGCTGTCTGCGTGTCCAGAGTCCGTGATCCAAAAGGGGAGGTCAGGCTTTCCAAGGTCCAGTAACGAGAAGCAGATGTCAGGCAGTACCAGAGGAGCAGGCAGATCGGTGGTCGTGCAGGCGTGGGTCGGTACCAAGAGCAGATGCAGAAACAAATCCAAAAGGGCAATCCAAAGAGACGTGGTCGAGGCAGGCAGAGGGTCAAGGAACCAAGAGATCAGGCCAAACAAGAAGGGGAGGACAACCAGAAAGAGGGACAGGTAGCGTGGAGGGCAAGACAAGGAGCGAGGACTTGAACAGGGACAAGAGAGGGCAACAAGGACTACAGGCGTGAACGCGAGATATTTACTAACTACTAAGAGTGTTCAACTATCGGGCACCGAAGAGTTGACAGGTTGCTGCTTATAAAGGGTGGAGAGAACAGGTGCAGCCAGTCAGAGATAATCAGGCCAGCTGGCTGCAGTGCAGACAATTAGTGCAGTCAGCCTTCACCAACATGCAGAGTGGACAGACTGGTTCTCCACATACACACACATGAGAACCAGGTAGAAGAAGATAAGGAGTGAGAAAGAAAAGAGCAGAACAGAACTGAGAAACCAGAGCTAGTGAACAGAGTGATAAAGATCTAAATACAAGGACGTGATTCATGACAGATCCCCCCCCTCAAGGAACGCCTCTTGGCGTACCACCTGGCTGATCTGGATGGAGAGCGTGGAAGTCGGTGATGAGAGTCCTGTCGAGGATGTGACGGGAGGGGACCCAGGAACGTTCCTCAGGACCGTACCCCTCCCAGTCGACCAGGTACTGAACCCCCCGTCCCCTCCGCCTAGAGCGAAGGAGACGGCGCACAGTATAGACAGGGCCACCCTCAATGAAGCGGGCAGGTGGAGGAGCGTGAACAGGGGCATGAAAAGAGGAGGAGACCACCGGTTTGACACAAGAAACGGGGAAGGTGGGATGGACACGGAGGGACTTGGGGAGAGTCAAGCGAACAGACACAGGGTTGACGATTTTGGAAATGGGAAAGGGACCAATGAAGCGAGGGGCCAGTTTACGGGACTGGAGCTTAAGTGGGAGATTCTTGGTGGACAACCACACCTTTTGGCCTATGGAGTAGACGGGCTGGGGGGTTCTATGGCGGTCAGCCTGCTTGCGATAGGCCGCCCTACTCTTCAACAAGGCGCGTCTGGCCTTCCTCCAAACCCTCTGGCAGCGTAGGGCGGCCAGATGAGCGGAGGGGACAGAAGCCTCCCTCTCCTGGAGAGAGACGACAGGGGGCTGATAACCAAAAACAACGTAAAAAGGTGACAAACCGGTGGCCGAGGAAGGAATGGAGTTGAGGGCATGTTCAACCCAAGGCAGGGAGGAGCTCCACTTCTCGGGGTCCTGTTGGCATAGAATCCTCAGCTTGCCCTCGACCTCCTGATTAGCCCTCTCCGTCTGGCCATCGGTCTCAGGGTGAAACCCAGAGGAGAGGCTAATGTCAATACCCAGGAGGGAGCAAAACTCCCTCCAAAAGAGAGAGACAAACTGAGGACCCCTGTCGGAAACAATGTTAGTGGGCAGACCGTGGAGTCTAAAAACCTCCCTGGCCATAATCAGGGCGAGTTCCTTGGATGATGGTAGCTTGGGAAGGGGAATCAAATGGACCATCTTGGAAAAGCGGTCCACAATAGTGAGGATGACCGAGTGAGAATTGGATGGTGGGAGACCGGTAATGAAATCCATTCCTATGTGCGACCAGGGACGAGATGGACAGGGAAGGGGGCGTAACAGCCCTGAAGGAGGGCGCTTGGAGGGTTTGGATTGGGAACAGGAGGGACAAGATCGCACATAGGTTTGGACATCCTGAAATAAGGTCTCCCACCAAAACTGTGACTTAACCAGGGACAACGTTTTACTCAAACCGGGGTGACAGAATAGACGAGAACTATGAGCGAAATCCAAAACTTGTTTAACCATGTAGGGAGGGACAAATAAACGATTGGGTGGGCAACTAGGTGGAGGAGGATCGGTCTGGTTGGAAGCCTTCAGATCCAACTCAAGCTGGGTAACGGCCAGGCGGGCAGTTTCAGGGAGGATAAACTGATCCTCCTGAGAGGAGGGGACGTCATCCTTCTCCATGATGCGAGACAAGGCATCAGGCTTGGTGTTTTTCTCTCCGGGTCGAAAAGACAAAGTGAAATTAAAACGTGAAAAGAACAGTGCCCACCTGGCCTGACGGGGGTTGAGGCGACGAGCGGATTTGAGGTACTCCAGGTTCTTATGGTCAGTCCAAACCAAAAAGGGGAACCTGGAGCCCTCCAACCAGTGTCTCCACTCCTCAAGGGCGAGTTTGACGGCAAGCAGCTCCCGATCCCCAATGTCATAGTTCTTTTCTGCCTCGGAGAGACCCTTAGAAAAGAAAGCACAAGGATGCAGGCGTCCCTCCAGGCTGCGCTGACTAAGAATGGCCCCTACCCCAGTACTGGAGGCATCAACTTCGACGACAAAGGGCTCGTCGGGGTTGGGGGCCCGGAGGATAGGAGCTGAAGAAAACAGTTTCTTGAGCACACAAAAGGCTTTGGCTGCTGCGGTGGACCAAACAAAACGAGACTTGGATGAGGTAAGTTCATGGAGAGGCTTAGCGAGTTGGCTGTAACCTTTTATAAAGCGTCTATAAAAATTAGCAAACCCCAGAAAGCGTTGCAGTTGCTTCCGGTCCTTGGGAGTGGGCCAGTCCACCACAGCAGCCACCTTGCAAGAGTCCATGGATACAGAGTCTGGGGAGACAACAAAACCCAGGAAAGTAGTGGAGGTGGTGTGAAACTCACATTTCTCAGCTTTTACATATAGACCATTCTGCAGAAGCCGGGTTAAAACAGATCTAACGTGTTTTTTATGAGCGTTAATGTCCTTAGAAAAAATCAAAATGTCGTCAAGATAAACAAAAACAAACTTGTTAACCATATCCCTAAGCACATCATTAACAAGACATTGAAAAACTGCAGGAGCGTTGGTGAGCCCGAATGGGATCACCAAATATTCATAATGTCCAGTGGGTGTGTTAAATGCAGTCTTCCACTCGTCCCCCTCTCTGATGCGAACCAGATGGTAGGCATTACGGAGGTCGAGCTTAGTGAAAACCTTGGATCCCTGCAGAAGGTCAAATGCAGTGTTCATCAAGGGTAACGGGTACTTGTTCTTAACAGTAATCTTGTTCAGACCTCTAAAGTCAATGCAGGGACGGAGGGTCTGATCCTTCTTCTTAACAAAAAAGAAACCGGCCCCTGCAGGAGAGACCGAAGGTCTGATGATCCCAGCCTGCAGGGACTCCTGAATGTAAGACTTCATGGCCTCTTGTTCTGGTGAGGATAAAGAATAAAGGCCCCCTCTGGGTGGTGTGGTACCGGGCATTAAGTCAATAGGACAGTCATAGGGTCTGTGCGGGGGTAACGACTTGGCCTTAACTTTATTAAACACCTCCTTGAGGTCATGATAGTCAGTGGGGACCTTAGCTAGGTCTGGATAATAACTGGGCGACTGAGTGACAGAGTCTGAAGGAACCACTGCTTCATAAAGACAGGTAGAGAGACATTCTTCAGACCATCCCAAAATCTCCCTCCGCCTCCAATCTAAGTGTGGGTTATGTTTAGCCAGCCAAGTAGCACCCAAGACTACAGGGTTATCAGGAGAGTTTATTATAAGGAAACTGATTAGTTCCTTATGATTACCACCT
>NW_023623916.1:0-4089 GCF_014905685.2 Nematolebias whitei | reverse complement strand
CCTCGGCTGAGGAGTCCTGTGCGCCTTCCGCGGTACCTGCTGTTGGGCAGTCTGTGTCACACTCCGGAGGCGTATCTATTGGCAGTGGTTTGCTCACTTTTGTCCACATTGTTAGATCACCATAATCTATAATCGCGTCGAAGCGATTTATAAAATCCTGGCCAACCAAAAATGGGAATGAGTCAACACGAGACACGTGTACTGGGTGGTACAGTGTCATATTGCCAATCTGCATGTGAACCATTGCTATAGCTGTCAGGGTTGTTTTCTTCTCTGAGAGACCCTACATTTCTATAGCACATTCAGAGAGAGGTATTATCCTGTTAACACTGGCAGCGGCCGTCCTCAGCTCCTCGAACAGTTTAGCTGACATAATTGTTATGTCTGCCCCACCGTCCAAGAGTGCTTCGTGTGTGAGGACACCTTCGAGTGTTACTGACAGGTACGCCTTTTTGGCGAACCCCTTTCTGATAAAGTTACACAGAAACCTCTTGGGTTTTTTCTGACGCTTTTTCACGCGTTCAGCCTTATCTGTGTAATCTTGGTCTGTCTGAACCGTCAGCACAGCAGAAGCTGTTTCTGAGTGTTCAGCTTGCGATGACTCGTCATCGTTTGTGTGTGTGTTTACCCCCCCTTCTTCTGATGAGGGGTTGTTTGAGGCAACAACAGCAACGTCTTGGTGTGTTCCACCGACATCTGTAATGTTGTCATTCGCGCCCTCAGATGTAATAGGGATTACATTACTGCAAAGTGCTCCTGGTTGGGTTCCCGTGTCAGTGTGTTTCAAAGTTTCTAACAACCTGCGTATTTTCTCTGTCTCTTCCGAGCTCAGAGGTGTAGGGCCTTGTTTCTGGAACTTTTGTGATTTTTTCGCCTCGGTTCGTTTCGTCCGAGGTGGGGGACGGTCAGGTACGTCTTTCGGGGGTTCCCTTACGTACTGCCCCTGATGATATGGTTTCCCATATCGTTGCGTCCTACGCTCACCCTTTTTACGATAATCACGTTCGTCCTCCGACGGAGGAGCTTTTTTGTCCCAGCGTGCACCTTCAGGACGCGGTTTGTTAGTTTGAACAGACTGTTTTCTCTCAACTTTCTTAGGAGGAGGTGGCGAAGCGCGTCGTCCTTCCAGTTCAAGAGGGAGGGGTTTAACCTTTACACTAGGAAACACTTCAATGGGCGTCTTAGCATGAGAACATGCCTCAAACACATTCACAGCACACTGTCTAATCTCACTGATGGATTTTTCTCTGAAATTTGCCATCATTTATACTGATTGTCTAAAATCAGTGTGGAGATTTTTGCTGAAAACAAACTTAAAACCTTCATCTTCTTCCATTCCGGTTTCATTTCTGTTACCAAAATAAGCTTGGAAGATTCTTTTGTAATAAACTTTTGGATGTTCAGTTTTACCCTGCGTGACCTTGTCTGCAGCTGGGAAACCAGCAGGTCCCGCGCAGGAGTCGTACTCTCTGATCAAAGCTTCACACAGAAGGTTGTAATTCCTTCTCGTTGCATCAGGTAGACGCTCGATAAAGGTGAACACCTCTCTGTCCGACGTGAGCCGTATCAGACTGATCTTATCCTCAACCGTAGCATTAGGATAAGATCTCAATCTGAATTCAAGATCTTTGAGGTACGCTTTTGTTCCAGATGACCCCATCGGTCCAGGTACAAAGCGTTGTACATATTTTGAGATTTTCTGCAAATCATCCATTGAAGGAGACAGTAACAACGGTCTCACTTGTGTGGTTTGTGGCGCAGATTGGTCAAGGTCTATCCCTACCACCCGAGATGGGGGTGGGGGTGACGGCATGGTGTTAGGAGGAAGAGGTGCATATTGGTGCAAGTCTATCCCCACCGCCCGAGATGGGGGTGGGGGTGACGGCATGGTGTATACCGATTCAGTGAGTTGATATCGGTGCAGGTCTATCCCCACCGCCCGAGATGGGGGTGGGGGTGACGGCATGGTGTTAGGAGGAAGAGGTGCATATCGGTGCAGGTCTGTCCCTACCACCCGAGATGGGGGTGTTGGAACGGGGCTAAGGGGAGGAGGTGTAACAGCCTCTGTCTGGGGTGGTTGTGGCTGACCCGGGCCCTGACCTTGTTCGTCTCTGAGTCTCAGACCAGCTCGCCCCATATCAGAAATCTGGTTTGTAGCCGTAGCTAGATTCTCCTCACAAGCTGTCAGGCGCTCCTGTGATGTCTGACATTCACTTTGTAAATTCAGACATTGTTGGAGTATCATCGCCTTTTCCGCTTTGCAAACCTCCAGCTCCTTTAATGCGATCTGCAACTGTTGTTGTAGCACATCGTTATCTGAACACGCGTCTTGGTACGCACGTTCTTTATCCCTAATCTTCCCCTCATATGATTGAGCCTGTACTGACAGCTCAGTCTTTGAGAGGCCCCTATCAATCTGAAATTGTTTTTTCTCCAATTCAGATTCATTCATCAATACGTCACACCTCTCCTTTTCAGATTCATATCCACTGAATAGCATGACATTTTGTGCAACCTGATGGTCCAATTCCGCTTTGAGAAGCAGGGAAATTTTTGCCAACCGTTCACGGCTCGATTTTGTGTCCTCTGACACTTTAGCTGCTTTTGCCAACCTCTGCAGTTCCTCATCTCTTTGATTGTCATCAAGGTCTTCTAATTGCCCTAATTGAGTACCAATAATTGAATTTGTTAAAATATATAAAGCCGTCTGGATGGCATCTCTGGATTGCAAGGGGTCAGTGTTTACGTCTTCTTCCGCCATTATCTGCTATTTAGAAATTAAATAGGAGATGTAATTGTTTAGGTGGTAAAATAAAATCAGAAGAGTTTCTCTCTACTGATATATTTACTCTTATTTAGTGATTTAACAATTAAACGTGCATTATCTCTTAGCAAATGAGCAAACTCTATCAACTCTGTGAATATCTGAACTGTACCTTTTTTTCTAAAAAGTTTCTACCGTTTATTTTGTACCTTCTCAATGAGGAATTACCAGTGAATAAAAGGTTTGTTGGTATAAATACCTTAATTACTTTTTAAATGCAAGATAACAGTGATTATCCAGCTTTGAGGAACGTTTATTAACTCAAAAATGCCGTACAGAAAAAAAAAAACGTTTAATTTCACTCAAAATACCTAAAAGCGAAGTGAACCTCAATTTATTTTAACTCAGACGCTGTTAGTGTTATCCAGTAGGAGTCGCTATGACTTCCTGTTGCATCCGTTCGTTAGCTGTTAGCTTAAAATTAGCATCGGCTAGACTTGATTAAAACCAACATTTCTGAACGGATTTTTCACTCAAACGTGGCAAAATTTTAGCAATTAGACCTTGAAGAACTTAAACAGCGTTTCAGAACACAGCTTTAAGCGCTTTTCAGCTTTAAAAAGCAGATTTTATTCCCTATGAAAACGAGTTTTCATTTCCGGGTCACGTGACTGAATCCGCTAATCACAAAGCAGCACGGTGGTGAGAGGAAATGACGTAGGCACGTCATTCACTTTCTCAGCAAATCAGAGCGCTTCACAGCAGCCAATCCAACCAATCACGAAGCGTTTACCCAACTAGCATGTTAGATTTATCTGAACAAGTCCGTCAACTTTTCTGTCTTTTAAACTGTCAAAATGCACTTTTTTCTGTTAAAAGATGTAACGATAAGCTCCCAGCTGCACGGAGTCGTGCTCCGGTCTCAAAAACGTCTTTCTAGCTATTTAAACAACTCGTTCGAACTTTTTCAGAACCGAGCCGGTACCAGAACCGCGTCTGGACCGTCTTTAAACAGAACAAAGCGTTACCACAGCTCAAAGCCAGCTCTTTAGTTACACATAACAGGCGTACAATTTCAGCTTTAAAAAGACATATGACTCACAAGTTCAGCTTCAAACATCCCAGCGGAACATGCAGCATCTTTGCTCCAAGCGCGCAGCACCAGCACGCTGCGTAAACATGCAGTGTTTTGACTGCTACTTTCCTCATGCCAACATGAAATATCAATTATTACACGAATACACAGTCCATTTATGAGCACGTGACGGGCCACCAATATGTAGATGAACAGATGCTCAGATATATTCATCAATTAACACGGATTC
>NW_023623915.1:0-4089 GCF_014905685.2 Nematolebias whitei | reverse complement strand
CAGACTGATGAATCCAACGTGAGCTGAGAGGTGCAGGAAGTCCTCCTCCTTACATGTTAGAGCAGTGATGAGAGTGAAGAGGCTCTGCAGCATGGTGTCAGTGAGAGCTGAGATGATCTGGAACTTGTAAAGTGACCTTACTGCTGACAGATTAGAGTTAAAGGAGGTGCTGGAGGAGTCCTTAAATACAATCACTGGCACGCAGAGGGACTGACTGGAGGAGGAGCTCTGAATTTGCATGAGTGGAAATACTTCTCACAGCATGTGTCTTTATTATATTTTATATGGCAGTATGTTACTGTGCTGCACTTTACTTAGACCTGTCTAAAGTTTTTGACACTGTGGATCATGACATCTTGTGTCATAAGTTCTCAGAAATTGTTTTTTTTTTTTCAGTTCAAACCATTGGTTGGTTCACTAACTATATCTCAGACCAGAGACAATGTGTTCAACATAATGGTATTTCCTGCAGTTGTTTAATGGTCAACAATGGTGTACCACAAGGCTCAGTCTTAGGACCCACCGTCTTTACAATCTACATAGGTATTGTAGGACAAATCATCCCTGATGCATCCGTATACTTCAATGCTGACAATACAGTTGTTTATTGTCAAGTTAAAACAAGATGCTAAGGTTTTTCAGCTTTTGTAATCTGCTTTCGACATCATCCAGTCAGATTTGTTCCATCTCAAACTTGTGCTAAATGCCGACAAAACCAAAGGGGTGCATTTTTTCAAACAGGAAGTCAGTCCCAGCAGTTCTTCTTTTGATTTTATCCTCGAATTGTGCTCCTATTGAGTTTGTCGATTCCTACAAATATTTGGGTATCTTGGTTGATTCACATATCTCTTGGAATACTTGGTAAAGAAATTGAAAGTAAAACTGGGTTTCTTTTTAAAAAACAGGTCCTGTTTAACTCTGAATGCAAGGAAATGCCTTGTAACTGTGACTTTCCTTCCCTCCACTGACTACGGTGACATTATTTACATGAATTCTCCTACAAGCACCCTGCAGATGTTGGATGCTGTCTACAATGATGCGCTAAGATTCATAACTGGCTGTAACTACCGTATGCACCACTGCACCCTGTATTCACTGGTTAACTGGTCGTCATTAACTTTATGCAGACTCTCTCACTGGTACATTTTCATCTTTAAATCACTTTCTTGGTCTACTGCCTTCATACATCTCCTCCTACATGTCATTACGTGAGTGCAGCTCTCTCAGGACATTATTACATACAGTGTCCCCTCAGTGCAGACTGAACTAGGCAACAGACTCTTCTCCTACTCCACTTCTGTTTCCTGGAATATCTTGCAAAAAGATCTGAAGCTCTCAACCTTGACCTCTCTAAGTGGCTTCAAACATCTGTTAAGTTCCTGGGGAAAACCAATGCAGACATGTTCCTGTTTTTAGTTTTCTACACCGCTTTACAATCTAGCTGTTCTTGTTTGGGTTTTTTTTTATACCATGTTCTTTCATTTGTTCCTCTCAATTTGTATGATTCCTTTCGTGAATGTCTATCGTTGTCTTTGTTGTCCACTGTTGTCCACTGTTGTCATCACTCTTTGTTAAAATTCAGGTCTCTCTTGTAAATGAGTTCCTGAAGCTTAATGGGATTAACCTGTATAAATAAAGATTGAATTAATATTAGTTAGCTTGTACCGGTTTCAGTACATGAAAGGCTGGTGATCATGTAATTGCCTGTGTGTGTTTTTTATCTTTTCCTTCTTTTTTAGCTGTTCTGTAGTGATCGTCAGCAACATTTAACCTTTTTACCCTACTAAAACAAACAACAAACAGCATTTATCAGTGTATTGTAGCTGTAGACGTGTATCTGTTGGTTAGAAAATTGAGAGATTTTTTTGAAGTGATGACAAATACGAATTACCTTTTTGTGTGATTTGTTGATTTTAAGCTTTCAAATTCATTCTTTGCTCATTTTTGAAAAACTCTTTCCTCACTATGTCCATTTTTAGTTTTAACTGATGCAGAGTTCAGTCATTGGGACAAAATAAACATTGCCTTTGACCATCCTGTCTTCTCACTGAAGTATTTTTTTCCAAGTAAACACACATCAACAGCCCTTTGTTCCAGGTCTGACAACCATCTAATCCCCTCACTGTGACTCTCACATGATGAGTAAAAACTCTCGGGCCTCGCAGCGCTCAGAGGCTGAACACAGCGGCGGGACTCCGTGAACTCTTTTTCTCTCTGTGCTGCAGCAAATATTCCCTCTATGATTCATTTCAGCTCGAGCCACTCTGAGCTAAAACTACAGGGAGAATCGTCTCCTACGAACTGAGAACATGGGTCAATATTTCTTAACAAAGAGGTTTCCGTGGCCGTGGTCGAAGAAAGACACAACACAGGATGAGACCAGCCCGCTCTTACCAAAGGTAAGTGTTTTACTAACGTCTGTTTTGTTCGAGCTTGACGTCTCTGTGGTGAAACACGAGGATCTTTCTGTGTCTTCAGTCAGGAGCTGCCAAAGAGGAGGATGAGGAGCTTGGCCCTGTCGTTAATGATTTTCAAACAGAAACAAACGTTGGTCAGGAAAACAACCCCACGTTTCCAAAAACCCAGCCGCACTACAGTTACTCTGTGACGGACTATTTCCTGAAGTTCTGTCTGTTTTTCGGCAACCTGGTGTTCAGCGTTCTGGGCCTGGTGGTTCTCTGTGTGGGAGTCTGGGGCCTGGTCAGCAAAGAGTCGTTTGCCCAGGAGAAGATCGGCACTCTCGGCACCGACCCGATGCTGGTGCTCTTGACCCTGGGCTTTCTGCTGGCCCTGCTCTGCCTGACAGGATGCGTTGGGGCCATGAGAGAGAACAGCTGCTTACTGAAGGTGTTCTCGGCCACGGTGCTGCTGCTCATCACAGCTCAGGTGTTGTTCGCCATTGTGGTCTACAGCTTGCAAGACCAGATCGAAGGCTACCTGCGGTCGGGGTTGTTGATGGCCATGGCACGCTATCAGGATGATTTGGATCTGAGGTTCATCACGGATGAGATCCAGTCGGGCCTGCAGTGCTGTGGGGCCGATACTTACCGTGACTGGGAAGTCAACATGTGAGTGGAGCTGACTTTCTTTAACTTTTCTAATACAAGCACTGAATTCAACATGCTCCCTAAGGTAGACTAATATCCTGATGCATGCTCAATCATCCAACAATGTACAGTCAGGTCATATGGACGATTTCTTTTTGTTGCTGGGATGTTTTGTACTTCATCCAAAGGATTTCTTCAGTCTAAGTGTGGGCGGCCGTGGTGCAGTGGTAGTGGCAGCCGACCTCTGATCGGAAGGTTGGAGGTTCGAATCCCGACTTCCCACACCATGTGCCGTTGTGTCCCTGGGCAAGACACTTAACCCCGAGTTGCTCCCGGTGGGACTGGATGGCGCCTTGCATGGCAGCCTACCGCCACCGGTGTATGAATGTGCGTGTGAATGGGTGGATGGCTGGTACTGTAAAGCGCCTTGGGGCCCCTCATAGGGGGCTGGAAGGCGCTATAGAAGTAAGCTCCATTTACCATTTACCATTTAAGTCCCACAAGCACCACACTCTCATAGTGGAAAAAAAAAAATGTTTGCTGGTGATAAGATGGTTTCTGGGGCCCGCCCTTTCCCCCATCAACTCCTCTGAGGCAGCCTTGCCAAAACGGTTCAAAACACCAAAGTTCACAGCACTCAGAGTGATACTAGCTAGCGGTCGCTCTGCCAGGGATGAAGATGTGCACATCCTTGATAAAGAGGAACGCTGGTTTTGAGGATGAAGTACCGTACTTTCCGCCATATAAGTCGCAACAGTCCAATTATATCTAATAAAGTGGAAAAAACATAAAGACGTCACTTCGCCGTATAAGTCGCGTCTACTATGCGTCACCGCTGACCACCCGGAAACGTGGGCCGGTGTTGTGCCAAAAATCGATTGGCTGCCAAATAGCTGCCCTTGGAGCATGCATGGGAGGACTTTAACAAGAATTTAACAAGATTAACACTGAAAAACAATTGTTTGTTTTTTCGAAGTTATAGCAAAGGTGTGTCTCAGTTGAACTTTTCCTTAATAAATGCACTTTAATGGTCAAATCAGCT
>NW_023623914.1:0-4090 GCF_014905685.2 Nematolebias whitei | reverse complement strand
GCTAAGGGCATTCACCACACCTCGCTTAATGATGAATAATTACCCATAAATCCCAAGGGAGAAGGGGCACCTACAATACAAGATTTTCGGGCACGGACCAGACGTTTTGTTGACGAAATGCCCCCTTGGTGGTAGCGGTGTACTTGCGCTCCTATGAGGCCTCAACTTTTTCAGTACCATCCGGAAACGGCCGATACGTCTTTAATGGCCGGTGCCCTGCCGTTTCGTGCCCGTGCCGCGCTGACGGGCACGATGCTTTTGGGGGCGCCTTAGTATAATCTATGGCTCTGAACGGGCACCAACGGTCTCTGAACGGTCACGCCTCATGCAAGAGTGCTCTCTAGCGCCACCAACCTGTCAGAAGTGATAAGAACTTCCAAAATATGGGCATTAAGTTGCCATAAGGGGCACGGACAGTACTCTATAGCGCCACCAACCTGCGGTCAGTGATAGGACGCCAACGGATGGGCATAGAGTGTTCATAACGGGCACGCACAATACATTTCTGCTCTCTAGCGCCACCAACCTGTCAGAAGTGATAAGAACTCCCAAAATATGGGCATTAAGTTGCCATAAGGGGCACGGACAGTACTCTATAGCGCCACCAACCTGCGGTCAGTGATAGGACGCCAACGGATGGGCATAGAGTGTTCATAACGGGCACGCACAACACATTTCTGCTCTCTAGCGCCACCAACCTGTCAAAAATGATAAAATACAACTTTTTGTCAAAATGTTGGGGATTGGTCCCAGATTTGGGGAGGCTGTGTCTTGGGGGCGGGGGGGGACCCATCTGTGACCTCTAATTGACCTTTAGAGTTTTTGACTTTTTTTAGGCACTTACCAATGAAGGATTTACACGAAACTCGCACCCGAGCATCTCCTGGACATTCTCGACAAAACGCAATCGTTCGCTAACACTTGCTATGTTGCTAACCGGAAGTAGACTTGGGAACCACCTAGAAGGTTGTGCTTCGACGTACTTGTAGCGGCTTAAGAGGGTACAAGACTCGCTGAGTTTTGTGACGATCGGCCTAATCGTTCAGGAGTTATGGAGCGTGAAATTCCATGTTAGGGGCATAAAAGGTACAAGACGGGCACCGTCCATTCACATTGGTAATTCATATTATAATGTATTGGCCGTGCCCGTCGTGGGCACCGTCCGTTCACATTGTTAATTCATATTATAATGACTTGGCCATGCCCCTCAGGTACCGTTCGTGTCCATTAAGGGGAAGCAAGTTTTTCATTTACCCATAAATCCTAGCCTGAATGCAACAGGGACACGAAACTAACAGAGCGCAATCAGGGGGCCGTGCCGATCAGGATCTGTGAGCTTGGTGCTGAAAGAACTTTGTTTAGTGGGTCAAGCAGACCCCAATTTGGCAGGAGGACAATTACCCATAAATCCTAGCAACAATGCAGGACGGACACAAAACGCACAGAACGCGGTCAGAGGGTTGTGGAGAACAGGACCTGTGAGCTTGGTGCAGGAACGACCTCGTTTAGGGGGTTAACGAGCGCCTCGTCGGACCAGGGGAAAATTACCCACAAGTCCCTGGTCGTTGGGTGTAGAGACCCCAAAATAGAAGCGTGGGGTGCTGGGAGGACCCCGAATAAGAATCCAGTGTCATATTGGCCCCAGCCGTTTTAGAAAAAAAATCGTTCTGAAAAGTCAGCCAAAAGAGGGTCTAAGTGTCTAAGACCCACAGATCACTTTGATGGAAAATTTGGGCCTCTTAGAGACATTTTTTTTCTACTGGGTGCAGACTCGCCGTTTTCGTATATGTTGTTGCCGGGCCTCCGACGGACGCGTAGGCGTCGACCCCGCTCAGATCGGACCCCGTTTAGGGCGTTAAACGAAGGGGGGATCGCCCCAGTTTCGTCCAAAATACAATTACCCAGAAAACCTAGGGCGAAAGGCGCAGGGACGCAAAACTTTACGTGCTAGGTCGTAGCCTCAAGCCGACGACACCCTGCGAGTTTCGTGACTCTACGACTCCGCCTAGTGGGCGAACCAGAAACCCCGTTTTTCTCAAACTTCAGGTACCCATAATTCATAGCGTAAATGGACGAGGAACACCAAACTCACAGAGTGCGGTCAGAGGGTCGTGCTGACCAGGACCTGTGAGTTTTGTCCACCAACGACCTCATTTAGGTAGTTAACCAGCGCCCTGTTCTCTCACCACCACTTACCCATAAAGCCTAGGCAAAACGCAGGACGGACACCAAACGCACGGAACGCGGTCAGGGTGATGTGCTGAACAGGACCTGTGAGTTTGGGACCCCAAAGACTTTGCTTAGTGGGTCAACCAAACCCCAATTTGGCAGAAGAAGCAATTACCCATAAACCCCTGGGAAAATGAGGACGGACACCAAACTGACAGAACACGGTCAGGGTGATGTGGAGATCAGGACCTGTGAGTTTGAGCCCTTTGTGAGGTTCCTAAGGGGGTCAACAGGCCCTCCAAAGTCAAAAGGTCAATAGGTCAGGCCTTTGCTGGATGGCCCATAATTCACAGAAGAAAAAAGCTAGGGACACAAGATTTTCAGGGTTAGAGAGAGGTCCTCAGCTGATGACACCCTGAAAATTTGAAGTAGTTGGCTTGTTTCTGAAGGAAGTTATAAGTAATTATATATTTAGGCCTCTGAGGCCGCACTTCCAGGATGACGAGTGCATTTTGCCCTACAGCTTCGCGTGGAAAGCTCGTACAAAGGGGAGCCAGACACCGTTGGAAAGGTCTGCTCAAGGGCAATTCAGAGAGTCCTGTCTCATCTCTGTACGTGCTTTCTGAGATCCGCAATTTGCCCCAAAGTGTATTGGATCACGGGCATTTTCACGCGCGCACGCGCGCACGTACGAGCACGAAATTTTGCACAGCTCTTCCTGGATACTTGCTTTACATCTGTACCAAGTTTGAAGGGGTTGGCTTATTCCTGAAGGAAGTTATGAAGTTTTTTATACTTAGGCTTCGAGTATTTGCCTGAGGCATTTTCTTAGAGAAAAGACGAGTACATTTTGTGTAACAGCTTCGCGTAGGAAGGTCGTACAAAGATGAGCCAGACACCATTGGAAAGGTCTGCTTAAGGGCAATTCAGAGACACCTGTCTCATCTCTGTGTGTGCTTGTTGAGACCCGCAAAACGCACCGAAGTGCGTCATTTACGGGCCATTTCACGCGCGCTCGCGTGCACGTACGAGCACGAAGTTTTGCACAGCTCTTCCTGGGTACCTGCTTTACATCTGTACCAAATTTGAAGGGGTTGGCTTATTCCTGAAGGAAGTTATGAAGTTTTTTTATACTTAGGCTTCGAGTATTTGCATGAGGCATTTTCTTAGAGAAAAGACGAGTACGTTTTGTGTAACAGCTTCGCGTAGGAAGGTCGTACAAAGATGAGCCAGACACCATTGGAAAGGTCTGCTCAAGGGCAATTCAGAGATACCTGTCTCATCTCTGTGTGTGCTTGTTGAGACCCGCAAAATGCACCGAAGTGCGTACGTTTACGGGCCATTTCACGCGCGCTCGCGTGCACGTACGAGCACGAAATTTTGCACAGCTCTTCCTGGATACTTGCTTTACATCTGTACCAAGTTTTAAGTGGTTGGCTTATTCCTAAAGGAAGTTATGAATTTTTATAATATTTGACCGCTCGGACGGACGGATGGACGTGTGCGTTTCCGCTCGCAGCTTCGCGTCAGAAGACCAGATCAGGGGGACCTCAGTACAGTTGTAAAGACCTGGCTTGTCCGAATCCAACGTGACCTCCCTTGTCTGCATGCGTGCTTCCTACGCAACGCAAAAGAGTGTTTTACACACTGACCCTTAGGTTTAACACACACACTCGCTGCGCATGTATGAGCGGCCCCCAACAGGATCAAAGGACGAGCTCGTTAAGGTCAGATCTCGGCTTCCGAGGCACGTAGAAGGACGAGGTCAACGCCGACGGATTCGTCTCGAGCCCACAAACAACATGCTTTGAACTAGTGCACGTCAGTTCACGTTTAGGGGCTTAAAAAGCCATCTGAAGCCAATCGTGATGATTACCCATAAGTCATGAAAAAAATTCAGGAGGGACACAAAACTCACAGA
>NW_023623913.1:0-4090 GCF_014905685.2 Nematolebias whitei | reverse complement strand
GACGGTATAAGTATTGATCGCGGCCTGTCATGTCCCATCTCGGCTAATCGAAGCTGAGGCGCTCTGTCGATGGGCGCATTTTTCATAATTCCGTCGCCGGGGAGAGAGACCAGCCGGCAGAGGCGACTGCAAGGCACAGGGAGAGAAAAAGAGGAGACTCGGCTATAGAGGGGGCAGAAGAAGGATAGATGGGAGGGAGTGGGGAGAAAGATGACTTCAGGGGGGAAATAGGTAGGGGGCAAAGAGTGGAAGAGCGAGAAATAGAGTAGAGGAAAAAAAAGAAGCAAGGAACAAGGAGAGAGTGATTGTGTGTGTCTGTGCGCACGGCCATGCATCCACGCAGCATCTCCTCCAGCCCAGAGGCCTCGAGGTGAGGCAGAGGGGGGAGCCACAGGGAGGAGAGGGTAAGTTAATAGTGCAGGTATTGGGGCGTAGATAATTAATGCATTAACTAATTAAAGTCAAATGGGGGAGATAACGAGGTGGAGGGAAGTGTAAGGAAAAGGGGAAAGACGGCGGGATTGAGAATTAGGGAGACAACAGGAGAAGAATGGCTTTTAATAGTGCACGAGGAGATGCGGAGAGGTGTGAAAGAGGAGAGATGAGAGGAGGCGAGGGGGGGGGGGGGGGGGGGGGGGGGGGGAGTGGGGTAGTGGAGAAAGAGGGGGCAAATAAATAGAAATTGAATGGTTTGGGTGCAGGTATATACGCTGAAGTTCTGAGGCGGAAAAAAAATATAAAGAGGAGAAGACACAATGATGGAGAAACTTTTGATAGTTGAGCAGTTCGTTTGGAAAGTTGCTCAGGACTCAGATAGGTCCAACATAATCTCTTTTCACAAGACGCACAAATCCATGGTCCCTGTCAGTCAAAAGACACAAGGGTGTTTGGGAGCAATGGAGCCATACCTGCTTGCCTCCTGGTCTGAAACCCACCTAGTGTTCTCTGTTGGATACAGAGCACTAGATTATAGGTAATCACATTGCAGAACGAGCCACAGACAACTGAAAATAAACACAAAAATACAGTTACTTGCTGGAAAAAGTCCAAAAAAATAAAATTTAATAAGCATGTTTTACAGTAAGAACTTTAAGAAATCCACACAGATACTGTAAAGTACAGCCACAAAAAAAGCTGTTCTTATAGGAGTGTGGTCTAAAGTCATAACCCCCATGAAACATCAAATTACTGTTAAAATTGTTAATTCCATGTGTTTTATTTTATAGTTTTATCAGAAATATTGCTTTATGCATATTTTCAGTTTCCATAAAGTAAATGACCAAAAAGTGATGTTGTAATTATTAGGACTATTTGTCATTATGCTCTTGTTTACAAGATAATTGACAAAGTTTATGCTTAAACTGGCACTAGATGGAGTCACAAGCCTTTCCTCAGTTATTTTCAACCCCCAGACAGTTGGAAAGCACCACCATAAGAGGGTTTGTTCCTCGAGAAGTTTATGGACCTGACAGCTAATGCTCAAAACCAAACACTAGAGTTACTTGAAGGTCTGCATATTGCCCGCCACCTTTCATCTCAAGATTTTAGACTGAGATCATGGTGAGAAATGACGAAGCTGTAGCTTTAAGCAAGATCTTTTGAGATATGTTAGTGCTTCAAATTTGTATTGAGTATGAATTTCAGCTACTACTATGTCCAAAGTAGCTAAACTGACTGAAGTATAGCCATTTTTATATTGGCTAAGGTCGATTAGCTGTGGTGACCATCTTGAATGGGATTGACTCAAAATGTTATGAGCTGTATATCCATTTTTATCAGTTTCTTTCTGAAAGTTTCTTTAAATCCTGTCCTGTGGTTCATGAGATTTTTTGCCAACAGACAGATAGTGTTGATCTTAACAGTTAATGCCTAAATTATAAGTCCAAATCTAACACAATGCATGGTGTTCAAAAAATGTGTTGGGGATGATGCTCAGCTACTAGCACACTAAATTTTAGTTAAATATCTGTACAGAGTTGTAGGCTTTTTCTGTGTTTTCTGTTGTTTGTGGCGCCCATCTTGAATTTAGTTGACTCTAAAATTAACTGCCGTTTTTTCCAGAGTATAAGTCGCATCAGTTGCATCAGTCAAAAAAGCATCACGAAGAGGAAAAAAACGTATATAAGTCACTTCAGCATATACGTCACATTTATTATGCGTCACCACTGACCCATTGCGTTTATTATACGTTTATTCAATGGTTAAAACAGCTTAATTTTGCCTGGGTGGTGCGGCGCCATCCATCCATCCATCCATTGTGGCCAGAGCCACTAGCTCTCCAGCGTTCCTCCGCCTACACCAACTAAAACAAATGCACATGGGAGGACTCACTGTTGTAGTTATTCGAAGTTTAACAAGATGAACACATAAAAACAATTATTTGTTTGCGCGACATTATAGCAAAGGTGTGTCTCAGTTTAACTTTTCCTTAATAAATGCACTTTAATAGTCAAAACAGCTTCATTTCACGTGGGCGGTGCCATCCAGCCATCCATCCATCCATTCATCCGTCCATGGTAAATGGTAAATGGACTGTACTTAGCACCTTTCGATCATATTGAGATACTCAAAACGCTTTACACTACAATCTGTGCCCTCATTTGCCCATTCATACAGCACATACTAGATCTATACAAATACTAATCAGTGCTTTATCACATTCATACACCGATGGGACACACATCGGAGGCAATGAGGGGTTTAGTGTCTTGCTCAGGGACACTTCAGCATGTGACTGCTGGTGGATTCGAACCCCCAACTCTTGCATTGGAGAACGACTGCTCTAACCACTCAGCCACAGCCGCCCATCCATCATGGCTGGAGCCGCTAGCTCTCCAGCGTTCCTCTGTCTGCACCAGCAGAGTGAAGCGAGTGCATACGGGAGGACTCACTGTTGCAGTTCTTTGAAATTTTAAGCGTCAGTCAAAAATTGCGTGATGAATATGGAAAAAAAATGTATATAAGTTGCTTCAGCGTTTAAGTCACAGGACTGAAAAATCTATGCAAAAAAATGTGACTTATATGCCGGAAAATACTGTATTTCTAAATGTTCAACAAGTAATTACTTTAAGAGAGTTTTGTTAAAATCCATCCATGGTTTGTGATTTTTTTTTTTTTACTAACAGACACAGTTGACGCCACTAGTTTTACAAACAGGTCTCGCCCATCTGTTAGTGCTCAGAGGATGTGTTGGGAATGATCCTCAGCTACTACCACCTCACATTTAAGCTCAGTATCTGTAAAACAGACCAAGTTCTGTTTTTGATAAAGTCGCTCAGTGACCATGGGGGTTGATTCCAAAAGTCAATGAGTGGTAGATTCCCATCACACGATTACTTTCTAAGAGGTTCATCAAAATCCAGTGGTTTGTTGTATATTTTACAGACATGGACAAAAAGCTACTTCTCCTTTTGGCGGCGGGCGATGGTGAAGGACACATCCATCCATCGTCAGAGCGGGGCTGAATCAGACTGACTCTCCTCTGACATCTCGGAGGCAAACGACGTGAATCTCAATCCGATAATTGATTTTCATAAACTGCTATGCACGTGTGAGGAAGTCCTTCGGCAGCAACAGAAAATGGGAGTGTGTCCGAGAGGCCGACCCCCAAATCAGCAGTGATAAAAGTGGAGCTGAAATTGGCTGGTGGGATGGAATCAAGAGAAATGAGATGCGCCAAATTAGAAGAGATTGGCCTGATGGACTTGGATTAGAAGGGGTGTGCGTGTGGGGGGGGGGGGGGGGGGGTATTGAGAGAACAAGGAGTGAGGCAGTGCATATGTGGAAGATGGTGGAGGGATGGATGGAGGAGGACGGGGGGGCGGTCTCGGTACTTGGCAGTCTCAGGGTATCTCAGGTTCTCTCCGGCCGGGAAAGCGGTCGATATTTAATTGTTATTGCTAGCATGGAACGCACGGAAGCGGGGCCTGTACGAAAATTTCTCATTTATTTGGTATTCTTGTTTTCTCTCCTTTTTTCTTACCCCCTCCCTTCACCCCCCTCTCTCTCTCTTTCTCTCTCTTTGCAGGGAGGAAAGTAAAACCGGGAGGTGTGTGTGTGTGTGTGTGTGTGTGGGGGGGGGGGGGGGGGG
>NW_023623912.1:0-4090 GCF_014905685.2 Nematolebias whitei | reverse complement strand
TTCTTGGTGTTGTGAGGGGTGTTAGTGGAATGTTTGGAGCTGAGATACGGAGCAGGTTCTGTGAACAGAACTCACCAGAACCAAGGTTTGGGAGTGTGCAGCCAGATGTTTGTGTGCTGAGCATCTGCAGAAACAGGAGACATGTTTTCTTTCTCTTGTCTGCTCTAATGCAGTCCACTTCAAGGTTCTTATAGAAAACACATTCTGACAGCGGGTGAAACGTTTCCACTGAACATCTGATGGTTTTTCTATCATCTCTACTGACTTGTTGAACCAATGATGCTGGAGGTGATTGATCCCTGCAGAGTGATCACATGACAGCAGCAAGAATCCACTGAAGAGGCTGCAAATAGAGCAACAAGAGTGAAGCAGAGAACAGGCTGAAAATGAAGAAGTGGACAGAGAAATGATGAAATGAAGCATTAAGTGTTTCCATTTAAACAGAGCAGCTGGAGCTGAAGCTTTTGATTCAGAGCAACACAACAGCTCTGCTTTCAAACCTCCACACAGTTTCTGACGTCCACTCTGTCCATAGTGTTGGACGTGTGTTAGAGTTTTTCTATTTTATCATTTTAAAATGGTTTCTATCTCATTACATTAATATCTGGTTTCACATGTACTGAACAAAAAGTTTATTTCTTAGGGTTTAATCTTTTTTCTTGCTGTGGGTGTGTGAAAAGTTCTGGAAAGTTCTGTTTTTACATCAAGTAGATGTTTTATCAAGAAACTATCTGTACAGGCTCAATATTCTGAAATGTTCTGACCGTCATCCTGATAAGATTTTGTTCATGTAAACTTGACCTGTTTTCGTGTTCCACTTTTATCTAAATAAATACCAGACTCACCCAGCAAAATGGCAGAGTTCACCTTGACCTAGTCAGTGACTCTCTTTTTGCAAAGGTATTGAGCGCTAAAAACCCATCTCGCCATGTTGTGTGAAATTATTTTCTTTAAAGGTCTGACAGAAAATACGCAACATTTTTTGGAGCCGTGACCACGGATTCCAACATACCTGTCTTGCTGGTGTAGTTCAATCGGACACGCTGAGAAACCCGTGCGCACGGTGAAACTAAAGCCCTGGTAGGTCCTTATTCCTAGCCAGGCCAGTGAGGTTTTACATCCGTCACGAGCCTCACCAACAGCAGATTGACGGAAAACCGGATTTCCTTCACACAACAGCGACGTGAGTACTTTGTCATAACATTTTTGTTTTTAAACAGCGGAGACTATTTCTTATGCTATAAGTAAAAATGAGTCAAGACCTCTTCTGAATAAGTGAGATTCAGGTTTGAGAACCTACATTCCAAATAAACGTATAATCAAGACCTTATTAATAAGTGAGATTTTAAAGTTTACAAGCAAAAAGTGAGACCTTTTCTGAATCAAGAACTTAATTGCCAAAAACAAAAAAGTGAGACGCATAAGTCAAGACCCTTTTTTAAGAAAAGAAAAATAAGGTGAGACTCCTGTCAAAAACTTTATTAAACAAAGGAGTGAGACTCGTAAGCCGGCATTATTCTAAAAATAGACACATGCAAACTTCTGTCTGTCTGTGTGTGTATGTTTGGGAGGAAAAGCTGATTTCTGTGGCGAGTCCTTGAAAACCTGGCAGTGTTTAGTTCACGGGACCCAAAGCAAGTTTGTTTAAAACCTCCATTAGAATTTTTTTTTTTTTGCAGAAAATAGAGCTAAAAGCAGAACGGAAAACTAAAACAAAAAAACGAAAACTGCAGCTTTGTTTGTCAGACAAAAGATAGTGCATTGTGGTGCCTACTGAAACATAAAATACTTTTGCCTTTTTCGTCTGTAAGTTTACTAATCTTTATGATTTAAATGATAACTGTTCACTATTTGTGTTCCTGATTTTATAACATTTTTTTTCTCTTCTAATCTGATCCAAAAACATTTCACAACATATGGACTTGAGGCTTACTTAAAAAAAATTTGTAAGGCCTGTCCCACATGTGTGAAACATAACCCACAAGGCAACATCTGCCCAAAAAGAGGTTCTTTCCCAAAACCTAACTACCCTTTCCAAACAATGTTTATGGATTTCATAGAACTCTCACAAAGTGGTCCATACTAATACTGCCTCGTCATGATTGATGTCTTTTCAAAATGGGTTGAAATAACCCCATCCAAACATACTGATGCACTAACAGTAGCAAAAGCCATTTGCAAAACTATTATCCCTACTCATGACATCCTACAAACTATCTACAGTGATAATGGCCCTCACTTTGTCAATCAGGTCATAACAAACATGGCCACACACTTAGGGCTAACATTAAAGAATCATTGTGCTTATCATCCTCAAAGTGCAGGACTTGTAGAAAGAACAAATGGTACCATTAAAAACAGATTAAGAAAATGTATGGATACCACAAAAAGACCATGGCCAGAATGCTTTGACCTCATGAAACTCTACATGAGGATCACCCCAACCCCAAATGGTCTGACCCCTTTTGAAATCATTCATGGGAGATCATATAGACTGCCTTTGTTTTCACCTGACCTAGAACGGGCAGAAGAAGAACAAACAATAGCAGATTACATGATCAAAACACTGCAAAAGAGAAAGAAGCAATTTCACTGTCTCCTGATTTCCTCTCTTTCCACAGGAAACATCACCAATCCAGCCAGGAGATTGGGTCTTCATAAAGGTGATCAAAAGAAAGAACTGGGACCATCACCTGCTGGGAAGGACCATTCCAAGTACTGCTAACCATGCCTAATGCAGTAAAGATCCCTGATTGACCCATCTGGATTTTATCTCGGTCACTGTAAGGCTTAGAGGGTGCTGGACCCTTAAGGTCACCTGGGTAGAGTGGAGGTCAGACTACAAAGGGTGTTGTCCTTCTAGGGGGCAGCCATCTCAATGTCTGTGAAGCAACCAATGATCCCTACCCTTTAGAACCTACAGGTCTGGTGACTCTGAGTCCTTAGCAGCAATGGGGAGTCCGCATGCCAGGCGGATCCTCTGCTGTGTTGTGACTGTAGCATGTTATCCCAACATCTCCAGAGGCCTGCATCCCCTTCATGATGGCATGGCAGACTGGCTGCAGAACCTCACTCCTGACCATGATGGTGATGGAAACCTATGGAAGGCTGATCTGCAACGCCTGAAGGGCAGTCACACCAAGGAAGGCTGTTATGCTTGTTCCACCATGCCACACAGCTCATACCCATCACTATGACGACCATACCAACTCCAGGGCCTTTCCTGGGAAACACCACAGGCTGTGACATCATCATAGACTTTCTCAGGTACACAGCGCTATAGTCCAGAAATTCCAGCATGTCAACAGTGACTCTCGTTGATGTCATGTGGCTGTGTGGTCGCCGTCTGTACCCCTTCTTGCCTCACCACTGGACCGGCATCTGTGCCCCAGTCTGGGTATTGGATGGTACAATTCTCATCCACCACAGCGACAACCAACTCTCCCTCTCATCAACCTCGCCCCACCGCTTGGACAAAATGAAGAAATCGCTGTGCTGAAGCTGATGGTGCTACAAAACCGGATGGTGCTGGATTTACTAAATGCAGCTCAGGGGGGTACGTGTGCTCTCGTCAGGAGTAAATGATGCATTTATATCCCGGGTGAAAATGACACCCACGTCGAAGATGCCATGGCCTCCCTAAGGAACCTTTCAAGCTGCACAAACTAAAGACTCCAGAGGGATAGGTAACTCCCTCTGAGAATGGTTCACCTCCGGACCCTGTATTGTACCTTTTGAAACACATGATGATGAAAGTTTTTACAGGTATCCTCATCAATTTGCATCTAGCTAAGATGGCCCAAGATGATGACTGAAAATGTGTAACAAAAATGAAATGCTTGTTCTCTTTCTCAGCCCCACCAGTATAAAAAATATATGTGTTTTTGTTGTTTTTATGAGTTCATAAAGAGCTCAACGTTTATTTCTTTTTTCTTTTATGATTTTTTAGTCTAAAATGATAAACAGGAGGGTGTAAGAGTTGAACTTGCTGCAGCCCCAAGATGGCCACCAATCATCCACAGCTGACGACCATTCCACCTGACGAGCTCCTCCACTACATAAGGCTGCAGTCAAGCTCTTCTCGTCGCTG
>NW_023623911.1:0-4091 GCF_014905685.2 Nematolebias whitei | reverse complement strand
ATCTTGACCATCCCCTGCTTGTTTTGGATTATCAACTCTGCTTATGGTAATGACCTCTGCCTTTTTCTACAACGACCATGTCTACTGGATCACGATTCAAGTCTGGTTTCGGATTTCTGATCATATGTGTATGACCCTCGCCTGTCTCCCTGGACCTGTCTTTTGGATCATCCTCCTAACTGCTTCAAGCTCAGCTCTGCCTCAAAACCAGTTCACCCTCTCAAACCGTGACATCACACAATCCAACTCTAAGGAAATCATCCCTCACCTGCTTATAAAGGTTTGTGGTTATAAACTGAACAAACAAAACTGTTGAACTCAAATTCACTAACCTTTCTGTCTCTTTGGATCGTGCTGGCCCAAGGACTCAGACCTCCACCAGAAGCTGTTTATCAATAAATCTATCAAACCTTCCTGTTGTCTGTGATCTGGTTCGAATCCCTAAATCTGGTTCTTGTCGGAATACTGTACTTTTATGCATCTGGATCACACTAGACCTGGTCCAAATGCAAAACTACAACATGTAGACTCTTCAAACCTGGATTAGATTATTCTACACTTGTAGAAGAATATTTTAAAACAAGCTTAGATATTATAGTTTTGGAGCTGGACTAGTTCCAGATGGGAGAAAAAAGCACTATTGTGAATATTGAAGTTTTTTACAAATCTAGTAAAGGTTTCACAAATACTAAACTTGTTTTGCATATTCTACTATAAATTTAGAATCGTATAATCCAGGTTTCAAGAGTCTAAATGTTCTAGTTTCCCATCTGGACCAGGTCTAGTGTGGTCCTGATGAATAAAAAGTGGAGTGATTGCCCTCAACTGAAGTTTCACAAATCAGATATTTTCACAAATCACAAACTTGTTTTTAAATATACTGCAGTGTAGAATAACCTGGTCAATGTTTAAATATTCTAAGTACTGTAGTGTTTAAACTAGAGCAGATTAAATATGCTGAAGATAGTGAGAAATGAGGTGGAATCACCTTTTTGTCATTTCCCAAAACGGAAGTTACAATCTTACACCAACTTCAGCTATGTAGTTTCTCCTTTGCTTCAGTTCTAGTATTTGAACAGTTAAGATTTTTACTTCCTACTCTTTTGAAGTTCAGCTCATATCCTCTGCAGCTTATGCATGTATTTATGGATTCTCATCACCATATATGAAAGCTACAACTAGACTTTTCTTGTGAGCGATTTGGCACCTGCTTAAAATGCAACATTCTATAAACACATAACTGTCTTCGGATTTTGAAAAGTTTTTGTATATTTTTTAACTGAATTTTACTTAAACTGATTTACATTTTCTTATTTCTTGCAGTTAAAAATGGCACCTAGAATAAATCTTAAGGATGCAATTTAAAGACTGACAAAATAGCCTTACTTGAGGTGAAGTACATCAGTGCAGTGAAAGGTAAGATAAGATAATGAAATGTTAAGTTTTCTGACATGACTTTCCTTAAAGAGAATTTAATAGTGGAGTTAAAATCCCAATATATGTTTTAATTTATTTGATTCAAGGGAAAATTTGTTCATTTGTACAAATTATTTTTAAAAAATCAATCATAATTTGTTAAATCAGTCTCAATCATTTTAATAAATCAAACTTGAATTAAAAAACATGAATTGCTATAATAACCTGTTATGTCTGTAGATGAACAGATGCTGGGATATATTCATCATTTAACGCGGGTTCCTCATTTTTCTGGACTGAATAAAACGTGCATTGAATTTAAGGAAAGGCAAACGTGAGACGTCATTTAAATTTGACCCATCAAAATGAATGCGGTCATTTATTTACAGAATCAAATTTAACATCAAACATTTACATTAATTTGGCAAATTATGAAAATAACAATATAAGCAATCAATCAGGAAAAATCATACGGCCATGATTTTTCGTTGCTGCACCACAAACATTTATAAAACTGTACAACTATGATCTTTTACCCACACGGATGTGAATAAGCACTTTACACAGACATTTCTAAATATCTGGGAGAATTTCTACTTGATAGAAAAGTTTAAAGATGGAAAGAAGTTTAGAGGGAGTTAAGATGGTATGTGAGGGAAATTAAGTGTTCACCAGAATCGACACTCTCCGGCTTTCTTCAGCTTTTCCTTACAGTACACTTAGGTGATGAAATCGGCTCCTTTACCTGGAGATGTCTCAGGTGAGATTCCGTTTAACGCACCCTTTCAGCGTCTCAGTAGGATGCTGTTACTCGTCCGAAGTAATGGCGAGGCTCTGTTCGACACATATTCACCTCAGTGGAAAATGTTATAATCCCATGGAACTCGGGAGAGCTTTGTTGTCATGTCAGGAACTCCAACAGCACTCCATCAGAACTCAGCAGAACTTGAGTAGACTCTCACCGAACTCTACGCTCTCAGAACTCTTAGAACTCCGACAACTCTCCAACTCCCTGAGTCTGTAACTCCCTGTAGACCAGGAAGTACTGACATTTTAAAGACTCTTTCCCGGTTCACTTTTTGGGATTTTTCATTGGTCAGAAACGACCAGACGGGGTGGGTTTTGTGACGTAAGAGGTTAGAGACAGCGAGAATTGTTATGGGACAGCTCAGAAATGTTCTCACAGACCGAGAGGGTTTTGTTTTGGCGTGTTTCAGGAAACAGGTGCAAAACATCTCTACTTACGTCTGAGAGGATTCTAAAACATGACAGTTTTAACATAACAACTTGTTTTTCGTTTGACTGTAACCTTGTAAACGCACACACTTGCTCATTCAAAAGCAGAAATCAGAAAAATGCATAATTACTCTGTAACAGCTTTTAACATGAGTTCTAACTGCATGAGAATAAAAATCATTACTCAGTTAATAAAATTGATTAGTTCACTGCAACATCTAAAATGGTTTGAACTAAGACACTTTGATTATCAACATTTGTAAGATAGTAATGATAATAAAAAGAGAGTGTTCTTTTCACTTGAATCTTCAAGAAAGAAAGTCTCAGGATGGGTGAACCTGTATTTATGTATTCAAATACATGAAATGACAGTTCCTGTCCCACAAGGTTCTAAAGGTCAAGAGTTTTGACCTTAGACTTAGTTTCGACGTAGGCCTAGTCCACTACAGTCCCCCCTTTGGAAATCATCACCTGTCCATGGAGATGAATTCCAACTATGGACTTACGTCGTCGATTGTCCTTGAAGCTTGATGTAATCCAGCAAAGAAACAAGAGTCGAGAGTAATCCAGCAAGGAAAACAAAAGTCAAAAGTAATCCAGCAAGGAAAACAAAATTCAAGGTAATCCAGCAAGGAAAACAAAAGTCAAGGTAATCCCACAATGTTCTTGGTAATTCCATTGTGTTGATTATAATTCCATATCGTCTCGATAATTCCATTGTAGCAATGCTTTAACCCCTTGGAAACAGAGTCTGTAATCCATTGGAAAAAGTCATATAATCCACAACGGTAAATCCACAACGATTGGAAGTGTTGATTAATCAGCATACAGAGGGGTACCCTTGGATTGAACTGAAGAAGCGGCCACCGGATGAAGAGTGGAGACCAACGTCAGGATTGCAGGTCGCCTCCAGCGAAGGTTGTCTCCAGCGACGTCCAGCCTATGCCGTTCTGGTTCAATGTGTCATGCAATTATGTGGTTTAAGGTGGGCTTATGAAGGGGATTTTACATAAGGCCTTAAACTATATGCACCTGGTGTGTACGCTATTATGGTTGGGAACAGCTACAACTACCAGTTAAGGGGTGGAGCATGCTGAAAAGGGGTAACTACAGGGGTTTAAGCCTATAGAAAAGGGTTCCAAACTATTTTTTCCATTTCTAACATGGCTTAAGTTAGCTTTACATGGCAAAATATAGTTTGGTTCAAATGTCTGTTGTCTTGTAGACGAACGACTTGAGATTGGGTGTTTGGTTTCCCCATAAATGTTTTGGAAGTCTATGGCGAGACTTATCAAAAAGAATTAGCTATCCCCCCGAATAGAATTGTTCGAGTAGGTTCGGCTTAAGCGTTGTGAGATCAATGTAGATTATGGTACTCAAAGTAGCAATAATATACATTGACTCCGCAAAGATTGCAATTTAGTGAATGAACTGCATGT
>NW_023623910.1:0-4091 GCF_014905685.2 Nematolebias whitei | reverse complement strand
TACCTGGATGACTGAGAAAACAAACTTTGTGTTTTTGAAACCATTAGTGAAAAGGCCAGACTTCAGGGGTATCTGAGGCAGGCTTGAAACACAAGAGTCAGGGTGGCTTCTGGGTAATACCAGATGGCTAGGCCTCAGACTGACGAAGCCTCTTGGATGAGGGGCGAAACGTTTCTCTTTTTTAACAAAAAAACGAAGTCCAGATGACATGATTCAACCTTTTTTGTTGTTATATACCTGGATGACTGAGAAAACAAACTTTGTGTTTTTGAAACCATTAGTGAAAAGGCCAGACTTCAGGGGTATCTGAGGCAGGCTTGAAACACAAGAGTCAGGGTGGCTTCTGGGTAATACCAGATGGCTAGGCCTCAGACTGACGAAGCCTCTTGGATGAGGGGCGAAACGTTTCTTTTTTAACAAAAAAACGAAGTCCAGATGACATGATTCAACCTTTTTTGTTAACAATCTCTAAAGTTCTTATAAAAAGGTCTATTTTTTTAGAACCAGATTTTGTTACCTGGATAACGTGGGTAGAAACTGTTATATGAAAATATTTATTCAGGATTATCAACATTTTATTTTCTTCAGAAAAATATTTTTTTGATGCTAAGATGATAAACCATTCATTCATTCAACCTTTAGTGTCAAACAGGTTAGTCTCAAAGAACCACGAGGACTCATTTACAAGAGAGACCTGTTTTAAACAAAGAACACAGATAAGGAACAGACAACAATAGACAATCATATAAAAGCATTTAAAATGAAAAAGTAAGAAGAATGTAATAAAAACAAAACAAAAATAGCTACATTATGAAGCGATGTAAAATACTAAAAACAGGAACATGTCTGCATTGGTTTTTGCAATGAACTTGGATGTTTAAAATACCTCAGAGTGGTCAAAGTCGACAACTTCAGATCTTTTTGCAAGATATTTCAGTTACAGTCGCAGAGTAACAGAAGGCCTTTCTGCCAAGTTCGGTCCGCACTGAGTACACTGCAAGCAATTGTCTTGAGAGCGCATGCTGTAGCTGCACTGATGAAGTGACATTTAAAAGGAGATGTGTGAAGGCAACAGACCAAGGAGTGATTTAAAAGATGAAAATGTACCAGTGAGAGAGTCTACATGAAATTAATGATGACCATTAACCAGTGAATACTGGGTGCAGTGGTGGGTACGGTAGTTACAGCCAGTTATGAATCTTAGTGCACCATGATAGACAGCATCCAACATCTGCAGGGTTCTTGTAGGAGTGTTCATGTAAATAATGTCACCGTAATCAATGAAGTTCAAGTTCAAGTCAAGTTTATTGTCATTCGCATCACATGTGGTATGAGGTGGAACGAAAGAGAATGGAGGGAAGGAAAGTCACAGTTACAAGGCGTTTCCTAGCATTTAGAGTTAAACAGGATCTAAAAAAAGAAACCCAATTTTACTTTCAATTTCTTTACCAAGTTTTCAACATTAGGCTTAAAAGAAATGTGAATCTACCAAGATACCCAAGTATTTGTAAGCACTGACAAACTCAATAGGAATATCATTCATAGGTAAGATAAAAAGGAAGGACTGCTGGGACAGACTTACTGTTTGAAAACAGCATCCCTTTGGTTTTGTCAGCGTTTAGCACCAGTTTGAGATGGGACAAATCTGACTGGATGATGTCGAATGCAGAGTGTAAGAGCTGAAAAACCTTAGCAACTGTTCAAAAAAGTTCAAGACAGGGGGGCGCTGATAAGCAAGGTTATGGAGTAAGACATGTTTTCAGAGCTCCGGCAAAATCCCGACAATGATATTTAAAAAAACAGCATTAATCAAATTGAAACCAGGCTAAAAATTGAGGAGAATAACTCAAGGACATAAACAACTGGACATCTTGCACAAAATCAACTGGAATGGCTGACAAACACCAAAAGTATAAGGACGGAGATGATGCTAATGCTACAAGGCCAGCTTGGAGACAGCGTACAGCAGAATCAGAATCAGTTTATTATTGCCATGTCAATGAACGAGGTTCACAAACTAGGAATTTGCTTCGACATAAGGTGCGAATAGTAATAAAGTAAAATAAAGTAAAAATAAAGTAAAAATAAAGTAAAAATGAGAACATTACATAAGACATAAGACCTGTGTACACCCTTAAATAAAGTAAAATTAAAAACATAACATAACCATATGTACACCCATACAATAGAAAACAATAAAAAAGCTTAGAGAACAGTACAGATGGAGTATTCAATTATAATACAGATGTAATGTGGCCAAAGCAGAAATTATGAGGTAGCATTATGAGTGTTCAGGAGTCCAACAGCAGAGGGGAAGAAACTGTTCTTATGGCGGGAGGTTCTGGTCCGAATGGACCGAAGCCTCCTGCCTGAGGGGAGTGGTTCAAACAGTCCGTGAGCAGGGTGAGCAGGGTCAGCTGTGATCCGACCTGCTCGCCTCACAGTCCTGGAGACGTACAGGTCGTGGAGGGATGAAAGGCTGCAGCCGATCACCTTCTCAGCTGAGCGCACAACACGCTGCAGTCTGAGTCTGTCCCTGGCAGTGGCCCCGGCGTACCACACCGTGATGGAGGAGCTGAGGATGGACTCGATGACGGCCGTGTAGAACTGCACCATCAGCTTGGCCGGCAGTTTGGCCTTCTTCAGCTGTCGCAGGAAGTACAGTCTCTGCTGGGCCTTCTTGATGAGGGAGCTGATGGTCGGCTCCCACTTGAGGTCCTGGGTGATGGTGATGCTGAGGAACCGATAAGAGTTTGCAGTGGTGATGGGGGTATCATTACAGGTGAGGGGGGGCAGAGGGGCTGTGGCTTTCCTGAAATCCACAATCATCTCCACTGTCTTCTGGGCATTGAGTTCCAGGTTGTTGCTGCTGCACCAGGTCACCAGCCGGTCCACCTCCCTCCTGTATGCAGACTCATCACCGTCCGAGATGAGCCTGATGAGGGTGGTGTCATCTGCAAACTTAATAAGTTTCACAGAGTCATGGCTGGAGGTGCATCAGTTGGTGTACAGAGAGAAAAGCAGGGGGGAAAGCACACAGCCCTGTGGAGATCCTGTGCTTATAGTCCGAGTGTCCGAGACAGCTCTCCCCAGCCGCACGCACTGACTCCAGTCTGTCAGGAAGTCTGTGATCCACCTGCAGGTGGAGTCAGGTACATGGAGCAGGGAGAGCTTGTCTTGGAGCAGAGCAGGGAAGATGGTGTTAAATGCGGAGCTGAAGTCCACGAACAGGATCCTGGCGTAGGTTCCTGGGGAGTCCAGGTGCTGCAGGATGAAGTGAAGAGCCAGGTTTATTGTGTAATCTACAGACCTGTTGGCCCTGTAGGCAAACTGCAGGGGGTCCAGGAGGGGGCTGGTGATGGACTTGAGGTGAGATGAAACCAAGCGTTCAAAGGTTTTCATGACTACAGACGTGAGAGCTACAGGTCTGTAGTCATTTGGTCCTGTGACACGTGGCTTCTTGGGGACAGGGACGATGATGGAGGACTTGAAACAGGCTGGGACGTGGCATGACTCCAGAGAAGAGTTGAAGATCCCTGTGAAGACCGGAGCCAACTCTCCAGCACAATGTCTCAGCGTGGAGGGTGACACAAGGTCTGGGCTTGCAGCCTTATGTGTATTCAGCCTTTTAAAAAGCCTCCTTACTTCATCCTCTTGTACAGAGATAGCAGGGGGTTGTCGGGGGCAGTCCAAAGTCATTAAACCAGTTGGGCTGGGGTTGGTGTGGAGGATGGAGGAATCCAAAAAAGTTCAATCTGGTCCTCTGGACATTCAAAAAAACAAAAGCAAAACAAAGCAAAAAAAATCTAGAAACGTTTCGTCTCTCATCCAAGAGACTTCCTCAGTCTGAGGTGCTGTTTTCAGCTCAGTCTCTTAAATAGCACCTTCTTAGAGTGGATCAACTAGTTTGCTGCTGACAACCAAAACCAGCTGATCACATGCTCAAGAAGGACCATCAGCCTAACAATGGGTCATTAGCACACTGATGGCTGTGTACTATTCACAGAGGGCTGAGTGATACTAGCAATCACAGCATTGTAAGAGGGGGACAGTTGAACCCGGAGGCCTCCACCCCTGTTTAATGATGGACG
>NW_023623909.1:0-4091 GCF_014905685.2 Nematolebias whitei | reverse complement strand
GACCTGGAGCTCTGTAGCAGACGACGGAGAGACCTGGAGCTCTGCAGTAGACGACGGAGAGACCTGGAGCTCTGCAGCAGACGACGGAGAGGCCTGGAGCTCTGCAGCAGACGACGGAGAGGCCTGTGGCTCTGCAGCAGACGGCGGAGAGGCCTGGAGCTCTGCAGCAGATGGCGGAGAGGCCTGGAGCTCTGCAGCAGACGACGGAGAGGCCTGTGGCTCTGTAGCAGATGACGGAGAGGCCTGTGGCTCTGCAGCAGACGGCGTGGGAGCCTGGAGAGCTGCAGCGGAGGCAGGAACCGACTCCTCTGCGGTGACGGCAGGAACTGATCTTCTGCGGCGGCGGCGGCGACGGGAAACAGAAACTGATTCTGAGGCCACAGGAGCAGGTGCACCAACGGCGAGGAGCTCAGCAGGTGGAGCAGCGGCGAAGATAATGGGTGCAGAAGTCAGAGGAGCAGAGGAAAGTTCAGAAGTGATGGTGGTGCCAATAGGTGCAGGATGGATTATGGATTCAGACTGTATATTAGTGACCTTGGGTGTGATGAGAGACCTTATTTCTATTAATAATCGGTTGTACTCTGGGATCAGAAGGAGGCCTGGCCGTAAAACTAAAAATTCCTCCATCAGGGAAAACAAAACATCTGAGCAGTCCGGGTTATTTTTAGCAGAAGTGAATAAATCTAATAAAGTCTGGTTTATTTATGCAAAATCATGGGGTGAATATGTGATTGACGGGCAAGTGTCACTATGTGTGGATGTGGTGTCAGGTGTCGCCCCCACCTGAAACTTGGGAGGTGGGTCGGCAGAACACGCCCCCACAGAGTCACTGGGAGAATGCCCAGGAGGCACGGTCTGACTGGGTTGGACAGCCGCGGCACGGTGTGACGGTGGGAGGCCGGATTCCGCCCCCACCAGAAACCTGGAAGGTGAGGCGACAGAACCCGCCCCCGTAACGTCACGTGGACCGGACTCGCCGAACCGAACAGGAGTGGACCGGAGCTCCCGCGGGACGCTGGACCTCGCCCCCACCAAAAACCTGTGAGGTGAGGCGGCGGGACCAGCTCCCACAAAAACACAGGAACCAACTCTATTATTCTGCCCGGCCGACGAAACCAGCCCGGTCGCCGCGGGCTGCCCTCGGGACCGCTTCCTACCTCCCCGGCGACGGCGGGATGGTCGGGGGACAGGAGCAAAACAGAACTCATCCTCGATTTCTTCGTCCTCCCCCGACGTCCATCCCGAGTAGCCGGGCGAGGCGGTCTCAAAAGCAGGAGCCTGGTGGGTTCCCCGGTGCCGAGCCCTGTTTTCTTCGAGGACCAGGAGTGGTGAAGACAGGACTTCCACCTCCTGGTCAAAACGTCCTTGTGGGCGGACGGGTCTGGTCCAGAACCCGCCGCACCGGATTGTACGCTCGCTCATAACGGGGAAACTCGGAGGGGAAAAAGAAAAAAGGTGAGTTGCCGAGAGAGCCCTGCCCGCTGGGTTCTGATATGTGGTCGGGTCGTAATGTCAGGATTTGTTGGACAGGAACGAACCCAATTGTGCAGACAGGACTCAAACTCGGCAAATACAAAAATAAGTATTTTAATAGTAAATAAAGAACAAAACAAACAGCTGACGTGGCAGCAAAACTTACATAAAGATGGAGGACTCAGAGGGAAACTCAGGGAGGACTCAGGAGAGCTCAGGGGAGACGCAGGAGAACGCAGGAGAACGCAGGAGGACGCAGGAGGACGCAGAGACCCAACGAATACGACCCGACAAAGGAACAACACAGAACAGGAGGCTTATATACAAGGACAAGACAAGACGTGATTACAACAGGTGTGACGAGACAAAGGTGGCAACAATTAAACTGACGAGGAAACACTAGGGAAACACAGACACAAACAGAAACAGCAAATGGTACCATCCTTACAGCCATGGTCATTCACTGTGTAGCAATTTATCTGTTTAAACAGTTGCCAGCTTCAGATATTTTACAGGTAAATATTTGTATTCAAGTTTCATTGAGTTTTCACACTATTTTAGCTCTGGGTTTACACAAAAGTACTGTTATAAGTCAACTTATTCAGAGGAATAGGCACCTGTCTCGTAGGCTTTACCCCAATTCATGAATATTTAAGTAAATGCTTATATGCAGTGTTACTTTTTATGTGCTTATTTTTTAACAGATACAAGATTACCAAACTCCTCAGTGTTTCTTACTCTAAAGCACTGAATTTTTATAAACCTGCAATTTTTCTAAAAAGTCTCACAGCAATCATCAGTTTAAAAACGCTTTTTAAACCGTTTACTTCCAGAAACTCGCTATTTAACAGCTACTCATAGAACCAGGTGGTGAACAGAAAAAGAAAAAATAATGAGGAATAATCAGTCTTTCTTCAGAAAAACTGTTATACTCCTGTCCTCCTGCAAATATCTTCTATTTAAAATTAAATAGGAAGATGTAGTTTTTTAGGTGGTAACTTAAACAGAAAAGTTTCTTTTTCCTGATAAGTTTACTCTTATTTAGTGATTTAGCAATTAAACGCGTATTATCTTTCCAGCAAATGAGTAAACTGATCAGCTCTGGGATTATCTGTGACTGTGTCTACCAAAAAGTTCTCATTTTTTCATTTTGCACCTGCTTGAGGATTTATCAGTGAATGAAAAATGTCCTAGTAAACGCCTCTCTGGGCATAAATACTTTACTGACTTTTAATGGTAAGATAACATAACAGTATAAATCAGCTCGAGGAAGTTTGTTAACTCAAAGTTCGTCTTACAGAAATAAATACGTTTAATTTCACTCAAAATACCTAAAGATGAAGTGAAACTGTGATATCAAGTTTCCACAGGAGGGGGCAGTGTTTAGCTTTCTACCAGCAGGAGTCTATGACGACGTCCTGTCGACGTTCTGTTGACATCCTGTTGTTAGACGCTTAGCTTAAAGTTAGCTTCGGCTAAAACTCGGTAAAATCAACATTTCTGAACGGATTTAAAGCTTAAACGTGGCGTTGTTTCAACAAGCACGACTTCTTTGCATGAACATGAGTTTTTGGGGACTTGTGGCAGCTTCATTTAGTAATTTTAAGCACAGCGAAGGCTTTCGGTGCAACCAAGCTTTACAATCTGACTTCAGAGGAAGTGACGTGACACGTCACTCATCCGGTCGTTAGCTGTTAGCTTAAAATTAGCATCGGCTAGCGTGGTCCAAAAACACCATTTAATGACGGATTTCAAACTGAAACGTGGCAACATTTCAGTGATTAGGCGTCAAATAAACATAACAGCGGATCAGAATGCAACTTTAAAGCGTATTTCAGCTTTAAAAACAGATTGAAAATCCCTATGAAAACGAGTTTTCATTTCCGGGTCACGTGACTGAATCTACCAATGACAGAGCAACAACGGGGTGGGCTTTACGACCTGACACGTCAGAGGAAGTGACGCAGCCACGTCACTCACTTCTCAGCGAATCACAGCGTCCCAACTCAGCCGTTTTTAACCAATCACGCATCGTTTTTCCAACTAGCATGTTAGTCTTAGCCTGAAAAAAGTCCGTCAACTTTTCGTCTTTTAAACTGTCAAAATGCACTATTTTCTGTTAAAAATGTAACGAATCAACTCTGAGCTTAACGGAGACTTCGTCCAGTCCTTAAAATGTTTCTCCATCTATTTAAAATACTCGTTCTTAATCATCAGAACCGATTGGACCAAAACCGGGTCTGCAGCAGAACCTCCAGCGTTTAAACAGAATAAACGTTTTCCACAGCTCATCAGCTTCAGTTACACACAACAGATGTACAATTTCAGCTTTCATAAAGACATATTGACTCACAATATCAGCTTCAAAGCATCTCAGCTGCAAACATGCAGTGTTTTCTCCAAGCATCCTGCTCAGCAGCGTTTCACAGCAAAATCTGCACTTTTTCCTTCATGCCAACATGAAATATCAATTTACACGAATACACAGTCCATTTATGAACACGTAACGGGCCACCAGATGTAGTGGAAACGTATGTACGGGCCACCAGATGTAGTAGAACATATCCTGATATATATTCATACTGTTAAAACGGATTCTTTCATTTTTCTGGACTGTA
>NW_023623908.1:0-4091 GCF_014905685.2 Nematolebias whitei | reverse complement strand
CATTTGATGGGTCAAACATAAATAACGTCTCTCGTTACATTTCTGTTCAAATTCAATGCACGACATTTACACAGTCAGAAAGATGAGGAACTCGTGAAAAGTATGCATATATTTCCCTATATTGTCATACTACAATTGGTGGCTCGTAACGTGCTCATAAATGACTGTATATGCGTGTAAAAATTGATTTTATACATGTTGGCATGTTGATAAAATAACAGTTTATCAGCTGTGATTGAAACGCAGCCGGAGCTGCGCGCTTGGAGCTCGGCTCTGCAACTTTACGCTGTGTTACGCTGCATGTTTTAAGCGTGTTGGTCTGTGGAGCTCAGGAAGCTCACAGGAAGCTGAAATAGTGTCATATGTCTTTGTGAAAGCTGAATTTGTACGCCTGTTATCGTAACTAAAAAGGTTTTGAGCTGGGTGAAAACGCTTTATTCTGTTTAAAGACGGTCCAGATGCGGTTCTGGCCGGTTCGGTTCTGTTAAGTTCGAACGAGTTGTTTTAAACGGTTTAAAAGACGTTGTGCCACGGAGTAGCAGACTCCGCAAAGCTCAGAGTTGATTCGTTACATTTTTTAACAGAAAAAGTGCATTTTGACAGTTTAAAAGACGAAAAGTTGACGAATTTTAGTTCACGTGAACCTAGCATGCTATTTGCTTTAACGTTTTTTGATTGGTTGAATATTGCTGCTGTGGAGCACTCTGATTTGCTGAGAAGGTTGACTGGCGTGGCTACGTCATCCCCTCTCAACCCTGCGCTGCTTTGCCATTGGTGATTTCAGTCACGTGACCCGGAAATGAAAATTCGTTTTCATAGGGAAATAAAATCTGCTTTTTAAAGCTGAAAAGCGCTTTAAAAGTGTATTTTGATACGCTGGTTAAGTTCTTCGAAGCATACTCGCTGAAATTTTGCCACGTTAGAGTTTAAAATCCGTCATTAAATGATGTTTTTTGAACAACGCTAGCGATGCTAATTTTAAGCTACCAGCTAACGACCGAAGCCTTCACTATGCTTAAAATCACTAAATAAAGCTGCAATATTGTTCCACAAAACTCATGTCCATGTTATAAAGTCGTGCTTGTTGAAATTTTGCCACGTTTGTGTAAAAAATTCGTTCAGAAATGTTGATTTTAACCGAGTTTAGCCGAAGCTAACTTTAAGCTAAGCGGCTAACAACAGGATGTCAACCGAACGCCACAGGAAGTCATAGCGACCCCTACTGGACAACACAAACAGTGTCTGAGTTGAAATTATTAAGGTTGTTCTGACATCTTCTGGACAAACTTGAGAAGACAGGTTTTCACTCGCTTTTTAGGTTAAATAGTGAAATTAAACGTTTTTATTTTTCTAAAAGGCATTTTTGAGTTAATAAACGTTCCTCAAAGCTGAATAAATACTGTTATCTTGCATTTTAAAAGTTATAAGGTATTTATGCAAAGAGCATTTACCAAAAAGTTTTTATTCACTGGTAATCCCTTAAAACTAAGGTACAAAATAAACATTAACTTTTTAAAAATAGAAACAGTTACAGATTTTCACAAAGTTAGAAAAAGTTTACTCATTTGCTAAAAGGATAGTGCACGTTTAATTGATAAATCACTAAATAAAAGTAAATATATCAGACAAAGAGACTTTGCTGATTTTATTTATTTTGAAAAACCTAAAACATTAAAATTCTCCTGTTTAATCTTTAAATAGAAGAAAAATGGCAAGCGAAGAAGAAGAAGAGAACCTTTTAAAACCAACAAATGATGATATCATTTTGGGGGCCTTACATATTTTAACAACTCCACTTATTGGTACACAAATACAGCAATTACAACAACTCGATGAAATTCAAAGACATGAAGAGCTGAAAAGTCTGGCCGCAGGAACATTACAGACAGAGAGTAAAAAGCTTAGCCTTGAACGGTTAGCAAAAATCTCTCTGCTTCTAAAAGCTGAATTGGATGAACGGTCGGAGCGCCTTGTCTGGATGTCTAAAAGACATGAGGAGGAGCTCGCAGAAAAACAGGCGTCATTACAAACACAATCTTATGAGAAGATTAGTGAAATGGACCGTCAATATCAAGCTGCGTTGTCAGACAATGAACATCTACAAAGAGAGTTCCAGCTCGCAAAAACGGAACTGGAACAATGCAAAATAGATAAACAAAATCTACAAAAGCTACATATGCACTTAGAAGGTGACTATTATAAATCCCAGGAACATTTAAAAAAATGTGAGGCGAAACTAATAGCAGCAACAGAGAAGGGTCAGAAAGTTGGGCAAGGTGACCTGGAATCCAAGCCAGACCCTGAACAGAGTCGGGGTAATACACCAATAACTCAACAACCTCTTTACTCACCCGGTGCTTTTAGACCCATCCAAACACCTACACAAACGGGCAGAGAAACACCCCCACAACTGATCACGCATGTGAGACCATTGATATCTTCTCCATCAATGGATGACTTGCAAAAAATCTCAAAATATGTACAACGCTTCGTTCCTGGACCGTTGGGCTCATCTGGAACAAAAGCGTACCTCAGAGATCTGGATTTCAGATTGAGATCTTATCCTAATGCAACGGTAGAAGATAAAATCAGTCTGATACGACTTACTTCGGACAGAGAGGTGTTTACCTTCATCGAGCGTCTACCAGACGCAACGAGAAGGGATTACAAACTTCTGTGTGAAGCTCTGATCAAAGAGTACGACTCCTGCACAGGACCAGCTGGATATCCAGCCGCAGAAAAGGTCACGCAGGGTAAAGCTGAACATCCAAAAATTTATTACAAAAGAATCTTCCAAGCTTATTTTGGTAACAGAAATGAAACCGGGATGGAGGAAGAAGAAGGTTTTAAATTTGTTTTCAGCAAAAATCTCCACCCTGACATACAAACGTCAGTGCAAATGATGGCAAATTACAGAGAAAAATCCATCAGTGAGATTAAACAGTGCGCTGTGAATGTGTTTGAGGCACGTTCTCATGCCAAGACGCCCATAGAAGTGTTTCCTGGTGTAAAGGTTAAACCCCACTCCCTAGAATTAGAAGGAAGGCGTTCATCGCCACTTCCTCCTAAAAAAGGAGAAAAAAGGCAGTACTTTCAGACTAACAAACCGCATCATGAAGGTGCACGCTGGGACAAAAAGGCTCCTCCTTCAGAGGACGAACGTGATTATCGTAAATGGGATAAGCGGAGGACGCAAAAAAATGGGAACCGAGAGGAACCCCAAAAAGACGTACCTAGCCGCCTCCCACCTCGGACGAAACGTCCCGAGGCGAAAAAATCACAAAAGTCCCAGAAAAAAGGCCCTCCACCTCTGAGCTCGGAAGAGACAGAAAAATTGCGTGAAATGTTAGAAGACTTGAAACACACTGACAAGGGAAGCCGACCAAAAGCACTATGCAGTGAGGTACTCACTATTACATCTCTGGGCGCGAATGACAACACTACAGACGTCGGTGAAACACACCAAGACGCTGCTGTTGTTGCCTCAAACAACCCCTCATCGGATGAAAGGGGGGTAATCACACACACAAACGATGACGAGTCATCGCAGGCTGAACACGCAGAAACAGCTACAGCTGTGCTGACGGTTCAGACAAACCAAGATTACACAGATAAGGCTGAACGCGTGAAGAAGCGTCAGAAAAAAACCAAAAGGTTTCTGTGTAACTTTATCAGAAAGGGGGCCGCCAAAAAGGCGTACCTGTCAGTAACACTCGAAGGTGTCCTCACACACGAAGCACTCTTGGACGGTGGGGCAGACATAACAATTATGTCAGCTAAACTGTTCGAGGAGCTGAGGACAGCCGCAGCCGAGAAAAACAGGATAATACCTCTATCTGATTGTGCTATAGAAATGCAGGGTCTCTCGGAGAATAAAACAACCCTCACAGCTATAGCAATGGTTCACATGCAGATTGGCAATATGACACTGTACCATCCGGTACACGTGACCCATGTTGACTCATTCCCATTTTTGGTTGGCCAGGATTTTATAAATCGCTTTAACGCGATTATAGATTATGGTGATCAAACAATGTGGACAACAGTGAGCAAACCACTGCCAATAGATACGCCTCCGGAGTGTGACACAG
>NW_023623907.1:0-4091 GCF_014905685.2 Nematolebias whitei | reverse complement strand
TAAGCGTTGTGAGATCAATGTAGATTATGGTACTTAAGGTAACAATAATATACATTGACTCCGCAAGGATTGCAATTTAATGAATGAACTGCATGTTGGCATGGTTAAAGGCCTCTTAGTCTCTAACTTAACTACACAACAAAATTCATTCTTGTCTGGGGTGTTCGAAAACAATACCAAAACCAATTAAACGATGTCTCAACATCGACAAGAACAGTGACTAAGCAACCAGTAAAACAACGTTTCAACATCGACAAAAGCAGTGATTAAGCAACTAGGAAACAACGTTTCGGTGCGCCACTCACTCTGAATGTCAGATTTGATCATGTTATCGCGTCTGGTAGCATTATCCTAACTGGCGTCACCCCCCTTCGGTCATGGGAGACTGCGAACATGGGTGAGGACGTCGCTCCATGAGCTAAAGTTAGGCTGTCCTTGAGTAGTTTTAACTGTTTGCGCAGCTGAAAGAGGACTTTTAGGTCTGGATCGGGATCCAGTTTGCCTTTCGATGGAGTGTATTTGTCTGGGTCAGTCAGATACAGTATCATCGAGTTAATTGCAGGACCATCCAACTTCTGAAGTTGGATGATGTCTGGTTTAGTTGAAATTGACTTTTCATATTTTAAACGAACTTGGCTTAGTTTGTCTCTTTCTTCATCAGATGTTAGAGTGTCGGCTTGGGCGACCACCTGTTCAATCTGTGATGAGACTGATGAGGGTTCTTGCTCCTTGGGGAGCTCCAACGAATCCTTTTCTGAGTCGTCGGACCTGTCTATGGGCAAGGCACCATAGGTTTGTGGTCCGTGGTCGACGTCATTGGTTGAGAAAAGAGCGATGGCCTGTGATGGTTTCGTGAAACATCCTGGCCCAGCTTCTTGACTCGGTACCAGGTTATCTGGGAGTCCTCCCAGAACTGGAATGCCTAGTTCAAAATCATGAAGGTCAGGTTCTAAGTTTTCAGTTTGCGATGACTCATCATCGTTTGTGTGTGAGTTTATCCCCCCTTCGTCCGATGAGGGGTTGTTGGAGGCAATAACAGCAATGTCTTGGTGTGTTTCACCGACATCTGTAATGTTGTCATTTGCGCATTCAGAGTTAGTAGCGATCACATCACTACATTGTGCTCCTGGTTGGGTTCCCATTTCAGCGTGTATCAAAGTTTCTAAAAACCTTTGCATTTCCTCTGTCTCTTCCGAGCTCAGAGGTTTAGGGCCTTGTTCCTGGGACCTTTGTGATTTTATCGCCTCGGGACGTTTCGTCCGAGGTGGGGGAGGGTTAGGTACGTCTTTTGGGGGTTCCTCTTCGGATTTCCCCTTATAATATGGGTCCTCTTGGATCCCATATCCTTGCGTCCTACGCATGCCCCATATACGATAATCACGTTCATCCTCTGAAAGAGGAGCATTTTTGTCCCAGCGTGCACCTTCATCACGTGGTTTGTTAGTTTGAAAATACTGCCTTTTCTCGCCTGTTTTAGGAGGAGGTGGCGTCGCACGCCTTCCTTCTAATTCTAGGGAGTGGGGTTTAACCTTTATACCAGGAAACACCTCTATGGGCGTCTTAGCATGAGAACGTACCTCAAACACATTCACTGCACACTGTTTAATCTCATTTATGGATTTTTCTCTGAAATTTGCCATAATTTGTACTGACATGCGTATGTCAGTGTGGAGATTTTTGCTGAAAACAAATTTAAAATTTTCTTCTTCCTCCATTCCGGTTTCATTTCTGTTACCAAAATAAGCTTGGAAGATTCTTTTGTAATAGATCTTTGGATGTTCATTCTTGCCCTGCTTGACCTTGTCAGCGGCTGGGAAACCAGCAGGTCCCGTGCAGGAGTCGTACTCTTTGATCAAAGCTTCACACAGAAGGTTGTAATCCCTTCTCGTTGCACCTGGTAGACGCATGATGAAGGCGAACACCTCTCTGTTCGAAGTGCGTATTATCAGATTGATCTTATCTCCAACCGTAGCATTAGGATAATCCTTCAATCTGAATTCGAGATCTTTCAGGTACGCTTTTGTTCCAGATGAGCCCATCTGTCCAGGAACAAAGCGTTGTACATATTTTGAGAGTTTTCGCAGAACATCCAATGAAAGACGAAGTTTCCATGCACTCTGTTGCATGTTTTGTGGAGGAGACCTGTTCAGGTCTGTTCCTACCACTTTATGTGAGGGTGGATTAAGAGCAGGAGGTACAACAACGTCTTTCTGAGGTGTATGTGGGTGACCTGGCCTCTGTCCACGGTCTTCTCTGAGTTCCAGACAAACTCGCCCCACGTCAGAACTTTTATTTGTTGCTGCTCTTAGCTTCTCCTCACAAGCCTTCAGTCGTTCCTGCGATGACCGACATTCCTGTCGTGAACGCACAACTTTTTCCATTAATAACTCTTTTGGGTTCATGCTCTCCGCCTGCTTGATCTGTGGATGTAAGGAATCTGTCAGAAGCGCTAACGCATTTTCCAAGCAGTCCCTTATCCCATAAGCATCAAAATCTTTTTCTAACACACCTGTCATGTTTTCACTGTGTAGCACTTTATCTGTTTAAAACAGTTGCAAGCTTCAGATATTTTACAGGTAAATATTTGTATTCAAGTCAATGAGTTTTCACACTATTTTAGCTGTTTGGGTTTACACAGAAGTACTGTTATAAGTCACCTTATTCAAATGTGGGTACCTTTTTGTAGGTTTTACCCCAATTCATGAATATTTAAGTAAATGCTCTCTGGCAGTGTTACTTTTATGTGCTTATTTTTCAACAGTTACCAGTTACCAAGCTCTTTTTAGTGTATTTTACTCTAAAGCACTGAATTTTTTATAAACCTGCAATTTTTCTAAAAGTCTCACAGCAAATCAGTTTAAAGCGTTTTTTAAACCGTTCTGTTCCAGAAATTTGCTATTTTAACAGTTACTCATAGAAGCAAGTGGTGAAAAGAAAAAGAACAGTTGATGATGTGTCAGGATTAATCAGTCTCTCTTCAGAAAAACTGTTATTACTCCTGTCCTCCTGTCAGTAACTTCTATTTAAAATTAAATAGGAAGATTTATTTTTTAGGTGGCAACTTAAACAGAAAAGTTTCTTTTTCCTGATAAGTTTACTCTTATTTAGTGATTTTGCAATTAAACGTGTATTATCTCTCCAGCAAATGAGTAAACTGTTCAACTCTGTGAATATTTGAACCGTATCTTTTAAAAAGTTTCTAATTTTATTTTGTACCTTTTTCTTAAGGAATTATCAGTGAATAAAAATGTGTTGGTAAATGCTTCTCTGCATAAATACCCTTCACTTTTTAAATGCAAGATAACTGTGATTATTCAGCTAGAGGAAGTTTGTTAACTCAAAAATGCCTTACAGAAAAATAAAAACGTTTAATTTCACTCTTTAAACCTAAAACTGAAGTGAAACCGTGATTTAAAGTTTCTCCAGGAGGGGGAAGTGTTTAGCTTTCTACCAGCAGGAGTCTATGACGACTTCCTGTGACGTTCGGTTGACATCCTGTTGTTAGCCGCTTAGCTTAAAGTTAGCTTCGGCTAAACTCGGTTAAAATCAACGTTTCTGAACGAATTTAAGCGTAAACGTGGCGTTGGTTCAACAAGCACGACTGTTATGCATGAACATGAGTTTTTTGGACATATGGCAAGTTTTATTTAGTGATTTTAAACACAGCGAAGCTCTCGGTTGCAGCCGAGCTCATTTCCGACATGGAAGAAGTGACGTGACACGTCACTCATCCGGTCGTTAGCTGTTAGCTTAAAATTAGCATCGCTAGCGTTGTTCAAAAACATCATTTAATGACGGATTTTAAACTCAAACGCGGCGAAATTTCAACATTTATGCTTCGAAGAACTTAAGCAGCATATCAGAATACAGCTTTTAAGCGCTTTTCAGCTTTAAAAAGCAGATTTTATTTCCCTATGAAAACGAGTTTCATTTCCGGGTCACTGACTGACACGTCTCTCATCCAATGAGAGCGTTCCACGGCAGCAAATTCCAACCAATCACTAAGCGTTTCTAGCAACCAGCATGTTAGATTAGCCTGAAATAAGTTCGTCAACTTTTCGTCTTTTAAACTGTCAAAATGCACTTTTTCT
>NW_023623906.1:0-4094 GCF_014905685.2 Nematolebias whitei | reverse complement strand
TGTCGTTCCGGGTCTCGTTACGAACTGGGTTGTCCTAAATCATAACACCATGTCTGTGTAAAGACTTTGTTATCAGCGACTGACAGAACTTGATCTTCCTGTTTCCACTTCCACTTGCACCAATAAAAACCGAACGCACGCTGAAGCAAGTTGGACTTGGTTCTGACTCTGATTGGAAACACTGTCCCTCTTTGCAAGGACATGTTCTCTGAATATTCATTCTTGTCTTCTCGTGTGGTTATTTTAAAGGTACTGGTAAACAAAAACCTATCATTACTTGGTGCCGTGGGACCCGGATGTTCCTCACAACTGTTTGACGGTGTGATCCGACGCAGACGCGCTGCAAGCCTGTGCACGGCATAAGGTAAAGTCCTGGGAGATTTTCGTTTCTGTCCAGGCCAGTGTTGTAGGTCTCACTCGGACCACCGATGAACAGAGTAACAGAAATCTGACCGGACACCTCACCAGACGACAAGGAGTGAGTATAAAAATAAGATTGTTATACGTGAGAAAATATGATACAGAACTAGATCGTGTTGAGCCAAGACTTCAAATTTTAAAGGAGTGAGATTTTTTAACATAAGGTTAAGAGCTAAATGGATAAAGTCTAACCATAAAAATCAAGACCTTCAGTGTAAAAAGTGAGGTAAATTTAGTCAAGACCTGAAAAAGTGAGACATTTTTACCAAGAACTGTTTGGACTTACAGTGAGGCTCAACAGAGGTTTCCTTTAGACGTGTCTTGTTTTTCTGCAACTTTTTCTCTTTCTCTCTCTTCTCCATTTCTCTTTTGTGTGTAAATGAGTGAGTGCATGAATAACTGAGAGGTTTATGAGCAATATCACGTGACCCTGAAACCTTGCGCTGCTAACGAACGGGCCGTGTGATTTATTTTTAAACCTCTATTAGGACTTTAGGTGACGTGGTTCTCTGGATCTAAAATCTCTCTGGCCGTCGGGAGTACAACCCTAAGTGACGAACTGGATCAATCAATAGGATTGATCTAGAAGCCTGTTCCTCAGGAGGCATTGAGGCGTCCATGAGACATTTTCAGTTGAACCGCTCACACAAAGAATTCTAGAATTGTGCCGCTCCAGGTGGCTGCATGTTGGAGCAGCTCTGTTACTTTCATTCTGAGATTTTGCTTTTGGAAACTTTAATTCCTGGTTTTCTGGATGTAAATCATATTTTTTGGATGATTATTTCCTCTGGTATCGGATGCTGTGCAGCTGGAAGGATTTTTACTGAAACTTTTTTACTTTTGGACATTTGTTATGATGCGTAACCATGGCAACAAGGCTGTTTTCTACAACAACAGCAGCTGATTAACATCTCAAAAGCTCAAATAATATCTCAACTATGGCCCCAACTCTCAAATGAGTTGAAAAGGATGTTATGTGGATGCATTCTCATCTACCTGCCAGCTGTGCTCGAGTGCCTGACCACTGAGATCCTGGAACTAGCAGGAAACACGGCTCGTGACAGCGGAAGGACAGGATCGTCCCTCAGCACCTACAGTTGACTGTCCACAGCTATGAGGAGCTTGACAGACTGCTGGGAGGAGTGGCCATCGCTCTGGGAGGAGTTCTGCCCAACATTCAGGCAGTCCTATTGTCCAGGGGAACTGAGAGGTCAGCCGAGTCTGGGTGGACGGATGGGACGGCATCTGCAGCCAGTTTCTTAGGATCCACTGTGGGATGGACCTTTACAAGAGATCCTTCCTGTCTACAGCATCAGCATCTATAACATCTCATAATGAAATGAGGATAACGAGTTACAACAACAAAATAATTTCCCTTTGGGATTAATAAAGTATTTTTGAATTGAATTGAATTGAATTGAAATATATTAATAGAACACAACACAGTATCGTACCTACCGATCATGGGAAGTAATGAAAGTAAGTCTTCTTCAGAAGTACAAGCTAAAGATGTTAAATTCACGAGCCAAAAACATCCAGACTCGATTAAATTCATAGAAAAATGGACAAAAAAGTACAAAATTGAACCAACACTCTAAGTAGACACCTGGAAAATGATTACTTCCATCCTACAAGAAAAAATAGCGCTCGCTAAGGGCAAAAAGAAGGAAAAACTAGAAGAACAGCTCAAACAAGCTAAAATTGGGCAAACTGAATCACAAATAAGATGAGAGCAAATAAATAGATCCGAACAAAATAAACTGGAAAAATCATCAGGTGCGTTATTTGTAAAACCAGAAGATGATGAAACAGGACCGAGACGTCCTCCTCTGTATGAAACATCCGCCCAACCCACACAGTCCACCCAACCTGTGCCGTCCGCCAAATCTATCTATCCAAATTTAGACCATGTTGGTGAATCTGCCCAACAGTCCTCCAGCCTACCAACAAGCAGCGAAGTTATAGGTGTGGTCACTCGTAGCCCAAAACCTTGCTTGAAGATGTGAGCACTACACACACCTCTGCCCCACAAGATACAAGTACCAGTACTTTTCCTCTCATACAGGTCATGAATCCTTGTGCAACTAATGCAGGTAGCCAGTTTGCACTGGTATTCAGACCCTGGACACTTGAAGAAGCACGAAAAGCAGTAGAGGGTGTGACTAATCCTTCTGAAGATCCAGAAATGTGGATCAGTGATACTGTAGTGAACTTAATCTGAGGTCAAGACTAAGCCTAAGGTCAAAACTCTTGACCTTAAGAACCTTGTGGGACAGGAACTGTCATTTCATTGATTTGAATCCAGAAATACAGGTTCACCCATCCTGAGACTTTCTTTCTTGAAAATTCAAGTGGAAGAACACTCTCTGTTCTATTATCATTACTATTTTACAAATGTTGATAATCAAAGTGCCTTAGTTCAAACCATTTTAGATGTTGCAGTGAACTAATCAATTTTATTAACTGTGTAATGATTTTTAATTCTCATGCAAAGTTAGAACTCATGTTAAAGCTGTTACAGAGTAATTATGCATTTTCTGATTTCTGTCTGTGAATGAGCAAAGTGTGCGTTCCAGGGTCAGGAGTCGAAGCAGACATGCGTTGGAACAACTGTCCTGTTTATATCCTCTCAGACGTCAACAGGGGGGTTTTGGCACCTGTTTCTTAAACTCGCCAAAACAAAACTCTCTCTATCTGTGAGAACATTTCTGATCTGTTCCATAACAATTCTTGCTGCCTTCTAACCTTTTACGTCACAAAACACACCCCGTCTGGTCGGTTCTGACCAATGGGAAGACTCCCGAATGAACCGGGAAAAGAGCTCTTTAAAATGTCGGTACTTCCTGGTCTACACAGTTCTGTTGGATACACAGTTCTGTCAGTTCTGTGAGGGCTGTGAGAGTTCAGTCCTGTGGGAGTTGGGTCTCTGTTCAGTTCTGTGAGCCGGGAAGATCCTGACATGACAACAGAGCTCTTCCGAGTTTCATGGGATTATAACATCTTCACTGAGGTGAGCTGTGGCGGACAGAATCTCGCCGCTACTCCGGACGAGTAACAGCATCCTACGGAGACGCTGAAAGGGTGCGTTAAACGGAATCTCGCCTGAGACATCTCCAGGTAAAAGAGTCGATTTCACCACCTAAGTGTACTGTAAGGAAGAAGCTGAAGAAAGCCCGGAGAGTGCCGTTCTGTTCAACACTCCCTCAAACCCCATCTTTTACTCTTCTTTAAACTTCTTTCCCATCTTTAAACTCCTCTCTCAAGTAGAAATTCTTCCAGATATTTAGAAATGTCTGTGTAAAGTGCTCATCCACCGCCGTGTGGGTAAAAGATCATAATTGTACAGTTTTCATAAATGTCTGTGGTGAAGCAATGAAAAATCATGGCCGTATGATTTTTCCTGATTGATTGCTTATGTTGTTATTTTCATAATTTGCCAAATTAATGTAAATGTTTGATGTTAAACTTTGATTCTGTAAATAAATGACCGCATTCATTTTGATGGGTCAAAGATAAATGACGTCTCACGTTTGCATTTCATTAAATTCAATGCACGTTTTATTCAGTCCAGAAAAATGAGGAATCCGTGTTAATTGATGAATATATCTGAGCATCTGTTCATCTACATCTGGGACTCTGTTGGATTTCTTCAGGACACCTCATGCACCATCTCC
>NW_023623905.1:0-4094 GCF_014905685.2 Nematolebias whitei | reverse complement strand
CCCTCATCCATTACTGTATATAGTCTTGGTTTGAGGTTGAAGTTTTTCCTTGAGTGGTTGATGAGCCGTCCAAATGTTTGCTTGTCTGGGTGACAATCACAGTGTTCTTTGTGTGCATCGATGCACATTGCCTTTTCTTTTTTGGTGTAAAAAAACATGTATCCGGTCTCGGTCTCTGGTGATGTTGCATGGACTGATTGGCCCTCTTTACCTGTAGTCACCTTCCCATGGTAGTCACAGACAACTTCTCCTTCTCGAAAATCCCGTGTGGTTACAACGCCACGTTTTTTTCCCTCGATCTCCTTCACTAGCAGGCCTCTCCATTTTTGTGTATTGATGGACTTCTGTATCCTGTCTGAATTGATGGCTTCCATTCCATGATGATCATAGAAGCACTGGGAATGTTGCTTGTCCAACCCCTTGATTGAATCCATGTCTCAACGCGACTCTCAGTGGGCAGGCGCCGACAAAAGTGTTCTATGATGAAAGCTGTCAATAAACCAGGTGTCTGTAGTGATGATGCATGACAGACGACCAGCTTTAATGAAGGTGAAGCCTGATCAAAGTTCTCCTCAGCAGCTGAGAACAGAAGGACTGAACTCCTGCTTTAAATCAAGCTAAAGATGATAATGTGTAACCAAAAAGTGTTTTACTGATTTACTAATAATCAACAAATAATCAACTAATGAAAGTATTGATCTTTAAGAGATTGTATGATTGTGTGATTTACTTTTACTTGTGAAATGGTGAAGTTGAAGAGCAATGCTCAGGCCTCATGTAACAGTGAATAGGTCCGAACATGTCCACCCAGGACAAGCCTGGGCTTGCCTCGAGCAGTAGGAAGAGAACAAGAAGTCATGGAGTTCAAACTCAACTCATCTCATGATGACGCATCCTTGAGCAAAACAAGGTTCTGGAAAGTACCAAGAAAACTGGTCTGAACCGGTTGAGGTGCAAAACAGCAAATGAGTTACTGGAAAAGAGATGATGTAATTTTCCATAACCCCTCCTTAAGAGGAGGAGGGAAAAAGGGGTCTTTAAATACAGACTGAACAGATTAAACTTGGTCAATGCAGAGTCGAAGCTGAACTGGAGAACCGAGCAGAGGGAATAACAGGCAAGAGGCAGCTCGTCGGATCAGAAGGAGCCCAAAAGGAGTTGGATTTTACCAGTTTTGAGACGATGTTGGAAGTTAATTCTTTTCTTCACCGAGATGGGATTGGATTTAAGCTTTCGTTCATCGATACTTAAACTGGATGAGCTTCCTACTTCTATTAATCGCTTCACCTGGGCCCGTCCAAAACTCTGATCCTCTAATTTGGGATAGTTGTACTTGCCTTCGAGGTTCGGCCTGTATCTCTCTCCTAGAGAACTGGAAATATGCCCTTACCTTCACAGTGACTCACTAAGGGTCACCTCAAAATCATGGTAAGCGGACGACCTCATTCTTACTCTGCTCTGACTAAATTGTTTCATCAAATTAGAGATTTAGCATACAGGATAAATTCGAGAATATTAGACTGGGTACTAGTGGGATTTGCTCGAAGGTGCTTCTGGTTCATGCGGGAGTTGAGGGAGAACATATTTTGGCTTGATTTGTGAAAGGTCTATGTGAAGGCAGTATCTATAAATCCTCAAGGGCTCTTGAGGTTTAGAATTCCACAGATAATTGTCATCGCCTCATTTAGGGAAGAAAGTGTATCCTATGTACTCATGAAATTTAATCATTATAAAATTGTGCCTGATGCTGTATCCCCTGCTAAAACTATTGATTAAAGCAATGCAAAATGAATAATTCTGGACTATTATTTCATCCTTATCAACCAAATACATGGTAATGCTTGGTTCACTTAACAACACCAATAAAGGAGGTTTTGACAGGTTTATTAGCTACAGAGTGACAACACCCTTGTGCCCATTTCCAGGGCCCTAAAAATTACCAGAACAGTTAACAATTGCAACGCTAAAGTGAGAGGTGAGCGGCCACAACGCGAGTTTCTCTGGACCAGAAGACCCCTCCCTGCTGCTTGGAGGGTCGAGGTAACAGAGTGAGATCAGGGTGTGACTCACGGATTTAAGGTCGTTAATATTCTGGATGAATCACCTCGTCGCAGCCTTAACGAGGCTACTTTAGACAGCTACAGGTAATACCACGGCGCTGAAGTTAGTTTCTGGACCCCTTGGAGGAGAGGCTGCAAGCAAAGGTGCTTATCGCTACTTCCAGTGGTTACCTTTGCTTATCGGAAAGCAGACAAAGCAAATATAATGGTCATTGATATAAACAGCATACAATGAACTACGTAGTTTAACTTGCGGAATAACTCAAGAACCAAACATACCGAGCACATGTTGGGTACGTAGTTTCATCTGATCCTTTAGCCATCTCTCATAGAGTTTCCTCTGGTGTTGCTGTGAAATTTTTGCACGCTCTTCTTTAGCAGGAACTTTCCCATCCAGAGAAATTGGATGTTCTTGCAGTAGCAATCTAGTGTAGTGTTTTTCAGCTGTTGCATTTGAATGTGTTAGATAGTCAGCCACCAGTGCCTTCTCAGCATCTGTTTTCATCTTAACGGAAGTCTCATACACCCTACGAGCTTCCTGGTTGCTTACAGGTTTAATGTTGTATCTAAAAGAGAATTCGAGAAGAAACTGCTGTAAATTTCCCAACCTAACATGGGTTCTAAGATAAGTGCAACTTTGAACAGATTTACACAATTAATCCTGATGTCAACTTACTTTACAGGAAGTCTGCTTAAGTCATTGGATGGATTGTAAATAGGTGTCCCTTTGGAGGAAAGAAAAAACCTCCCACAATCCATATCCACCGTACATGTCTTGGACCTCAGAATCTGTGGCCCGATTCTCATGTAGTATGTGTCAAACCACTGTTGGAAAAAAAAAAAAAATTTAGTTCCTAAAATGAGACTAATTGCAAATTCAAGATACACCATCTCCTCCTGGTCCAAGGCAAACATGGCCACTTGTTGTGCTGCTGTCTGGACAACGGCCCAGACTGGGGCAAATGAGGGTGGGGGCAGGTGTGGGTGCTTCAAAAAATCCCACCCACATTTATGATGTTGTCGGTACCGGGGCTTGAAACGGCGATCTTCTGATCACAGGCCCACCTCCTCAAACGTCTGCGCCACCACTCCCAACCACAGAAATATATAGAAAGAAAGTAAAAAGTATGAAAGTATAAATAGAAAGTCAAGCTGAGACAGAAACCTTGCCTGCAGAGCCATGGTTGTGATACGCTTCAATTCTGCATTTATCTAAAACAACATGAAATTATTATTAAATAATGACATAGCACAAAGATTTTAGAAGACATTTTTAACATTAAAACCATAAAACAGCAGCTAAATGTACATCTCTGACTGACAAGGGGTAGTTTTAATAACATGACATGTATTCAAATGAATTAATGGGGCATTCCATGTATGAAAACTACATGGGCAGCTTGCATGTACACATGAAATACGACTGTTAATTCCATGATGCCCATGTCTCACTCGATAATGCTCCAGAATATGGGACCTAGTTGAAAAAGTGAAGGGCAGGCCTTGCATTGCCACATGAACTCTGTCACCGGAGCACTTCTGACACCATTCACTCGAAAAGTGAAAACAAAAGGTTCATGTCCAGTGAGGACAAAATGGAGTTTGATATTTCAGGAATGCATTTTTGAATCAAAAATAGAAAACAAGAAGAAGGAATACAAAATGTTTAGAGAATGAACTTTTAAATCTAACAAGAATTCCCTAGAAGTACTTATGGTCAGCAAGTCACAAAGTGTGACATGGCTAACCAAACGTGGGACAGGGTTAATCCACTGAAGGCCGTGATGTCACAAGATAATGTTTTAGACAACTTGTGCCAAAATTTGTTCCGACACTGAAGATGCCTGTGATGAAGATGGAATAATAAAACAAATCTACTGGAAGCCTCTTTTGGACATACACATACTGTAAAACTAACAATTACATGGAATAAAAACCTTATGAGAAAAACAGTCATAACAAAATGTTCATAAACTGTGCAAAACTTTATCATGTGACAGGGCCTTTACTGACTGCAAAGGGTTATAGAAATGA
>NW_023623904.1:0-4095 GCF_014905685.2 Nematolebias whitei | reverse complement strand
ATATTTGTCATACAACAAGTGACACGTACCCACGTGACTCACTACAAACTGGTGGCCCGTTAACGTGTTCATGAATGACTGTTAATTCGTGTAAAGATTGATTTAAATGTTGGCAAGGTTGTACAATAACAGTTTATCAGCTGTGCTGAAACCGTGCGTCTTTACGCAGCGCAATTGGAGCTGCGCGCTGCATGTTCTAAGCGTTGGGCTAGTAATGTTTTAAGAGCTGAATCGTGTCATTAAGTCTTGTGTAAGCTGAAATTGTACGTCTGTTACGTGTAACTAAGCTGGCTTTGAGCTGTGGAAACGCTTTATTCTGTTTAAACTGTGTTCCAGACGCTGTTCTGGTCCGGTTCGGTTCTTTGGTTCCGACTCGGTTCTGAAACGAGTTCGAACGAGTTGTTAAATAGCTAGAAAGACGTTTTGTCACGGAGCGCCGTTCTCTGTGCAGCTCAGGGGGTTTATTCGTTACAAATCTTAACAGAAAAAGTGCATTTTGATGGTTTAAAAGACGAAAAAGTGACGAACTATTTTACGCTAATCTAACTTGCTAGCTGGAGAAAACGCTTCCTGATTGGTTGAATTCGCTGTTGTGGAGCGCTCTGATTGGTTGAGAAGGCTGACTGGCGTGGCTACGTCACTTCCTCTCACCCTGCGCTGCTTTGCCATTGGTGATTTCAGTCACGTGACCCGGAAATGAAATTCGTTTTCATAGGGAAATAAAATCTGCTTTTTAAAGCTGAAAAATAACTTTAAAGTGGTTTTGACACGCTGGTCAAGTGCTTCGAAGCTATTTGCTGAAATTTTGCTACGTTAGAGTTTAAAATTCGTCAAAAAACGATGTTTTTAAACAACGCTAGCGATGCTAATTTTAAGCTAAACAGCTAACGACCGGAGCTTAAACTACGCTTAAAATCGCTAAATGAAGCTGCTACATGTCCCAAAAACTCATGTTTGAAGCTATAAAGTCTGATTGCAAAACTTTTGCCACTTTTGTGTAAAAAATCCGTTCAGAAATGTTGATTTTAACCGAGTTTAGCCGAAGCTAACTTCAAGCTAAGCAGCTAACAACAGGATGTCAACCGAACGCCACAGGAAGTTATAGCACCCCTAGTGGACAACACAAAAAGTGACGGAGTTATAATTGTTGAGGTAATACTGACATCTCCTGGCGAGACGTGAGATCACAGGTTTCACTTCGTTTTTAGGTAAAAAGTGAAATTAAACGTTTTATTTTTCTGTAAGGCAACTTTTGAGTTAACAAACTTCCTCAAAGCTGAATAAACACTGTTATCTTGCGTTTTAAAAGTTATGAAGGTATTTATGCAAAGAAGCATTTACCAAAAAAAATTTTATTCACTGATAAATCCTTGTAAAACAGGTTCATAATAAAATTAGAAACTTTTAAAAAACAGATACAGTTACAAATATTCACAGAGTTGAATAGTTTACTCATTTTGCTTGAAGGATAATACACGTTTAATTGCAAAATCACTAAATAAGAGTAAATTTATGAGGAAAAAGAGATTTTTCTGTTTAATTTGCCACCTAAATAAAATATCTCTCTATTTAATTTTAAATAGAAGCTTTACAGGAGCAAATACAGTTTTTCTGAAGAAAGACTGATTATTCCTCATCATCAATTTCTTTTTTCTTTTCACCCACCTGGGTTGATGAGTAACTGTTTAAAATAGCAAATTTCTGGAACAGAACGGTTTAAAATACGTTTTAAACTAATATTGCTGTGAGACTAAAGAAAATTTGCAGGTTTATAAAAAAATTCAGTGTTTTAGAGTAAAATACACTAAAAAACAGCTTGGTACTCTAGTATCTGTGGAAAATAAGCACAAAAAGTAACACTGCCAAAAGAGCGTTTACTTAAATATTCATGAATTGGGGTAAAACCTGAGAAAGGTACCCACAGTTGAATAAGTGACTTATAACAGTACTTCTGTGTAAACCCAAAGCTAAAATAAGTGTGAAAACTCATTGACTTGAATACAAATATTTACCTGTAAAATATCTAAAGCTTGCAACTGTTCAAACAGATAAATTGCTACACAGTGAAAACATGACAGGTGTGTTAGAAAAAGATTTTGATCCAAAAGGAATGGCGGACTGCTTGGAGAATGCGTTCGCGCTTCTCGGGGCGTCCTTACATCCATATATAATTCAGACAGAGCGCATGAACCCAAAAGAGTTAGTGGACAATCTGAAGGAGGTTGCAGAAAGTGTGACCTCTGCAGAAATCACAAAGTCAAGTTATGAAAAGCTGGCAAAAATTGCAATCTTGCTGAAAGAGTCATTCTATAAGGCCGTTGAGAAAACTGATTACCTAAAACAAAGGTTAGACAGTGAAATAGTGTTTGCTAAGGAAATTGAAGAATACGTCCTTCAATTTAAACGTGAACACGAGGCCCGCATAAGACAATATCATGAACAGATGTCTCAAGAACAGCAAGATACAAGTGCAGAAATTGATTTGCTGAACAGCAAACTACAAGTACTTGAAGCATCACTATCGGAAGCAAGGGACCTCTCAAAGACTGAGCTGTTAAAACAGGCTCAATCATATGAAGGGAAGATTAGGGATAAAGACCGTGCGTACCAATCCGTGCGTTCAGATAACGATGTGCTAAAAGCACAGTTACAGATCGCATTGAAGGAGCTGGACGCTTGCAAGGCAGACAAGACGGAATCACTCCGACGATGGCTGATTTTAATAAAAAAATATCAGACATCACAGGAGGACCTGAAAGCTTGTGAGGAGAATTTAGCTACAGCTACAAACCAGATTTCTGATATGGGGTGGCCTGGTCTAAGACTCAAAGACGAACAGTATCAGGGTCCGAGACAGCCACGAACTCTCCAGTCAGATGCTGTTGCACCTCTTCCTCCTGACAACACGCCGTTACCCCCACCCCCACCATGGGCGGTAGGGACAGAACTGCACCAATATGTACCTCTTCCTCCTGACACCATGCCCCTACCCCCACCACCATCATGGATGGTAGGGACAGAACTGCACCGATATGTACCTCTTCCTCCTTACCAGCCACCCCCACCCCCACCATGGGCGGTAGGGGCAGGCCTTGACCAATCTGCACCAATCACGCATGTGAGACCGTTGATACAGTCTCCTTCAATGGATGATTTGCAGAAAGTCTCAAAATATGTACAACATTTCGTTCCCGGCCCTATGGGGTCGGCAGGAACAAAAGCGTACCTCAGAGATCTGGATTTCAGATTGAGAGCTTATCCTAATGCTACGGCAGAAGATAAAATCAGTCTGATACGACTCACTTCGGACAGAGAGGTGTTCACCTTCATCGAGCGTCTACCAGATGCAACGAGAAAGGATTACAAACTTCTGTGTGAAGCTCTGATCAAAGAGTATGACTCTTGCACGGGACCTGCTGGTTTCCCAGCCGCTGACAAGGTCACGCAGGGCAAGAATGAACATCCAAAAGTTTATTACAAAAGAATCTTCCAAGCTTATTTTGGTAACAGAAATGAGACCGGAATGGAAGAAGATGATGGTTTTAAGTTTGTTTTCACCAAAAATCTCCACTCTGATTTTAAAAAATCAGTACAAATGATGGCAAATTTCAGAGAAAAATCCATCAGTGAGATTAAACAGTGTGCTGTGAATGTGTTTGAAGCATGTTCTCATGATAAGACGCCCATTGAAGTGTTTCCTAGTGTAAAGGTTAAACCCCACTCTCTTGAACTAGAAGGACGACGTGCTTCGCCACCTCCTCCTAAGAAAGAGAGAAAACAGTCTGTTCAAAATAACAAACCACGTAATGAAGGTGCACGTTGGGACAAAAATGCTCCTCTTTCAGAGGATGAACGTGATTATCGTAAATGGGGTGAGCGTAGGACGCAACGATATGGGAAACCATATCATCAGGGGCAGTACGTAAAGGAACCCCCGAAAGACGTACCTGACCGTCCCCCACCTCGGACGAAACGAACCGAGGCGAAAAAATCACAAAAGTTCCAGAAACAAGGCCCTACACCTCTGAACTCGGAAGAGACAGAGAAAATACGCAGGTTGTTAGAAACTTTGAAACACACTGACACGGGAACCCA
>NW_023623903.1:0-4097 GCF_014905685.2 Nematolebias whitei | reverse complement strand
ATCTATCTATCTATCTATCTATCTATCTATCTATCTATCTATCTATCAATCTGTCTATCTGTCTGTCTGTCTGTCTGTACACACGTGCACACAACCAGACAGACATATACATTCATATGACATGCAGATTTTTTAAATAAAAAATTTTAATTTAAAGAAAATTGTAAGTAAAAAGTATGTGAGACGTGTTTAAAATATAATTAAAACGTGGCTAAGTTGTAATTTTTTAAAACTCTATATAGAAAATGTACAAAATCAAGCTAAAAACAAAGGTTTCTATCTGAACTTAAAATTCTTAACATGTGTACTCCTACAAGTTCCATAAAAACATTAATTTTTCATTTTATCAGATGAATGGTCACATTTTCCCACGCCGGCAGCTCGTAGGCCCCGGGATGCGTCTCGGCCTCAGACTCCACTCGGCCACGCCCGAGACGTCCTTGGGCCTCCTCCTGTTTTTCTGCATCTCACTCGTCCTCCTGCGACCCTGCGCTGTCTCAGAAATAATACATTTCCCACAGGTAATATACAACATTCCCAGATAACCAGGCGATAGAACAATAGCAAGGTTAAAATGTCTTTGAATCCCCACCCCCCCCACACCCCCCAGCAGCCTGTACCTGAGCATGATTTTCAGCAGGTAAGTGACCCCAGTGTTTACTGAACTTCACACACGGTTGTTCTTCTTGTGCACGTTCTCACTTCTCCTCTTCTGTGGGAGACAACATGCCAACCATCCAACAGCATCGGGCTCTGTCTAATTCCTGACGACTGCTGTGAGTGCTGACTTTGCCGTTGTAAAACAAACATCTTTGTCCTGTTGGAATAATCCCAACACGTTTGAATGGAGGGGTGGCGGACGATGGGTTGCGGTGGGGGTGGGGGCGCTGTTTTAAGATGACAAACACAACGAGGACGTTTCCATCCCGTGATGAATGTGCAAACGTCCACCAAAGCTGAATCAGACACCACGTTTTAATGGCCTGATTGCGCGTTCATTTCTCGCCTCATTCTCCAGCAGCCGCTCTCTTTCCTTTTTTAATGCGGCGCTGGTCATATTTTGTCCCAGATTAGTATAGACGGCGGCTGACAGTTGCCTCTGCTCAAAGTATTTAGAAGACATAATTCATTCATAGATCTAGAAGTGCTCCCATTTGTCATCCCCATTTTTTATGCTCGCTCTCTCCACAGCTGCTCATTCCTCTGGGTGGTGTTGTGTGTGTGTTCGTGTGTGTGTGTGTGTGTGTGTGTGTGTGCGTGCGTGTGTGCCAATGTCAAGGGAGATGGGGGCCAGGGCAGTTTTCAGCTGATGTATTAGCTGGCATATGCAAGCAATGAATTATCAAGGAGGGAAAAAGGAGTCAATTATCCACTCCTAAAGAGGAGGCCAGGCTTGTGTGGCCTAGGGGCCCCTTTCCATATTTACCAAATCATTTCACAGAAACGTACGCTGGGAGACCTGACGAAGAGACACCGAGGAGACCGCACACACACCTGCACACAGTACGTGCAACTTTAATCATCTTCAGATCACCCACCCCCCACCCCAATCCTCCCAGGTTGTTTCAGTTAACAAGGACAGGCAGTGACGCTGTTGGATCTAAATGCTAAAAAAAAAAATCCACTTTATACACACAACTCCTCAAACTGATTTTGGTTGAGCGGAAATAGGCACCCCATGGCCGTCAGCCATTTTGCCGTGTCCCAACCTTCTCCCCACCCCTCCCACGCAAATCAAAATGGGGCTCTGATTGACTGCGCCACTTAGACTAATAGAACGGATATGGAGAATGAAATTCCCAGCTGTTTAAGTCTCGTTCCCCCCGTGTCTCCAGTCACTTTGCTTTGACATATCTTTTAGAGCTTGAGCGTTCCATCCTGTGTGATGAGGACAGGCTGAGGCGAGGTGCGCACAGGGGCTGTGGCGGTGTTGCCTAGGAGCAGCAGGGGGGCCCTCGGACACAAGCGGTGGATCTGACAGGCCCCTCAGATGACTGACTGGGCTTACACTTAGGGAAATGAGGTCATTAGACAGCATTATGAGTGAGCTGATAGCTTCGTAATGGGTTTTAACTTTTTGAATTTAACACAGAAGCCCACTGGGAGCGTGCTTGATGTGTAGGTGGACAGGTGGGTTCCCCCAGAATCCAGAAGGCAACTCTCATGAGCACCAGAGAAAACGAGTTTTGCTGAGAAAAGGAGGGGAAATAGGGGATGAGGGAAAGGACGTAATAATGAAAAGAGGATAGAAATTGTTCTAAAAATAAGGCGTGCTGGAAAGGATTTTTTTTTTTTTTTTTTTTTAGCAAACGTGTGTCCTTCAGTAAAGAGTTCTTTTGATCAGCCTGTCCATGCAAACAAACTAAAAATCATTGTATCTTCACCCATCCTTAAATCTGTCATGGCTAAATTGCACCAAATTCTAAAACAATACAACCGTTGCGGCTCTTTTGTTGTGTTTGGGAAGGTTTATAATTTCGCATGCCTTATTCACGCAGCTTCCAAGCTGCCTTGAGTCTTAAGTAAGGGCGTCTAAATTTAGCGCCCAACGATAAACTCTTAAGTTATAAGACATAGGCTAATGCGTGAGGGTGTTAAAACCAGTGGGATAGTTTAGTGGAGATTAGGAGACATATCAAAGACTTGAGTAAAGCTCCATCAAGAGCTATGCGACTGTTTGGTGGGCATCTGCACTAGCTTTTTTTTTTTATTCCTTAAATGGGGGCAGGAGTGACTCATAAAGCTTTGGCACCCAGTGAGTGACTGATAACGTCTCCACATCACTCTCGCTTCAACCTTTGCCTATTCTTTGAAAACGAATGGTCCACTTTATTGCTGCCGTGGACCTTGTGAGTTCTGTTCGAGAGGAAGATTTAGAGAGGCGTTATGGCCGTCCAGCGGAGGCCGAGGCAACACACAGGAGAGGATGAAATGGATGAGGTGGGTTAGAATGATGACGGCAGTTTTCACTCACTCCCCTGACGGTTTGTGGGGGCATGAATCATGTTGTGTCGGGAGGGGAGACGGGGTCAGGTTTCAGTGGCAGGATTTTTTCAGCAGAGCAGATGAGCAAGGTTGGCAATACAAATCAAGCCGTAAGGTTTTACATTGTGTTTCGGCTGCGTGCCCCGCGGGCACTTCTTTCATGGTGCTCCAGAGAACGCACACCAAATTTGAGAATTTATTTCAGGTCTAATAGAAGAAAAGGTGTGTGCAGTGGTGGAAAGTTACTTTCCCTTTATTTCCAAAGCATCTTGAGTTGAAGGCCAAGCTTTCCTTGAAGAAATGCATATCGCCCGTTGCTTTTATGCAAGAGATCCTCTTAGTTTGAAAAAAATAAAAATAAATAAAAAGGCAGAGCTGGAGCCAGTTTAGACAAACTTTAAGTGAGAACCTGAGAAGTTGTACACTTTTGTTTTTTTGTCTTTAGCTGTTCTCTTCAGGGAGCGAACTCACATAGAGACTTGTTTTTACGCCGAGCGCCCTTCCCGCCACAAACAGATCACTGAGCTACAGCCCTCTGTGTGGAGCAGAGGACTGCCATCCAGGACGTCTGGGGGATTAAGGGTCTTGTTCAAGGGTCCAGAGTGGGGCAAGTGAGGGTGGATGTGGGTGCCTCACCTATCCCGCATACATTTTCGTTGTTGGTCTGGGGATTTGAACCAACGACCTTCTGATCACAGTCTCCCCTTCTCTAACCGTTGCTTCCGCTCTCCCCAGAAGTCGCGCTCAGAGTATGTGTTGCAAAATATTCTCAGCTACTACCACATGCAAACTTAGCTCACTATCTGTGAAACTGACTGATTTAAAACCAGTTTTGTGTTTTTTAATTGAGTTGGCTGTGGCAGCCATCTTAAATTAGTTTGGCTTTGATATCAAAAGTCATGCTCAATAATCCAGTTAAAAAAAATCCAACAAAGTTAAGTCAGGTCCTCTCTGGACGGTTTCCTTTTTTTGTTGCAACGTTTTTGTCCTTCATCCAAAGGACTTCATCAGTCTGAGGGGCCACAACAAACTCAGTCCCATAAGCAGCACACTCACATAGTGGACCAACCAGTTTGATGGTGATAAACCAGCCAGCTATGGCTGCCTCAGAG
>NW_023623902.1:0-4098 GCF_014905685.2 Nematolebias whitei | reverse complement strand
CAGGCTTGTTGCAATATTTAGATAGATTTTGGCTACTTTTACTTTTAGACACTTGTAGCTTTAGGCTAATATTCTCCTTGTTTTATCTTTTTGTTACTGTCCTGCTTCAAGTTAGTCTTTTGTTAAATTTAGCAACTTTTGTTGCTATAAGCTGAAGTTTATCTAATCTATAAATACTTTTAGCTTCTAGCTACAGATTTCCTACTTTGCAGCAGACTTCCTGTCCATCTTTTAGCTTTGAACTATCATTTTGTTACAAACTAGCCACGAATACAAAAAAGTTCCTGCTCAATCATCCAGGTATCAAATCCAACAATTCTCAGTCAGGTCATCTGGACAGAGTCTTTTTTATAGAGATGTTTCGTCCTCTATCCAGAGGGCTTCATCAGTCAAACTGGTTGGTCTACGTAAGAAGTTTACTGCTTGATGGAGAAACAGTTTACTGGAACTCCTGAGACTGATGAAGCCCTCTGGATAGAGGGCGAAACATCTCTATAAAAAAATAATCTGTACAGATGACCTGACAGAGTTACAGGATAGCCATGAAAACATTTTGCTTTCATTTTGCTTTTATACCAAAGTCAGGAAAATACAGAAAGTTGGAGAGAACCACAACGACTCTGTGACGATTATGAGACAAAAATAGTTGAATAATTTTAAAATGAGATTAAAAAAAACTCATTAAAGGAAGTTAAGACATTTGGGAGACTCCATCATGAATGCTGTTTGCCAACTGATCTCAGCTCAGTGAGATATTACCTTTAAATAGTTTAATATTCATGATAGTCATCTTTAAAACTGTTTGACTTTATTCAGTATCACAGGTTCTCTACGATGTTTTTCATTAGACATTCAACCTGTTTAAAGGAAACAAAGAGTAAAAGAGCACCTCCAAGCAGCTTCATGTTCCTCTGACAACAGCTGCCAATATGATTCAAAAGTAGAAGGTTCATGAGACTATAGTCGACCTCTCAGGTTGTGAACTTAAGAGGAACTGCAAACCCAGTTTGACCAGACAGATCGTGTTGATGGTAGAAAAAGAACGAAGGAAACCATCCAAACCATTCAAGATGAACTCCAAGGTAAAGCTGCGTCACTTTCTGATCACAGCGTCCGTCACATTTTAATTCTTCATGGGTTCCATAGAAGAATACCCAGGAGGACTCCATTATTGTGAGAAAGACAAAAAGTCAGACAGGAGTTCATTAAAGTTCATGTTGTCAAGCTCAAAGTTTCTGGAAAATATTTCTTGAACTAATGAGATTAAACAGGAGCTTTCTGGCTCGAGTCCCATCAGTTGTGTTTTTCTGATTATTGTGGAAGGATAACAACAAATTTACCTTCGTCTTTAATAAGAACATGTCCAATGTTGACACATGTTTGAATGATACAAACTGAAGAATTAAAGTTTGTGTTTGATAGGACTGATGAGCTAACGGCTAGTTTAAACAGCTAAAACTGAAGTGAATTGTTGCATCTTCAAACAGCTCTAATGTCAAAACTTTTATTACAACTCTATAAAACAATATTTGATAAACATCCACATGTTGTTTGTTCACTCTGTAGTAATTGACAAAAATATCTCTGGTTATTTATTAGCATAAATATCACATGAAGCATCAAAGAGTCATGTTTTATAAAGTCAAAGTTCTGATTCAGAAGTGGATCCATTTGTCATCACATTACAAAGTTTATTTAAATGTTACTTGTTTAGAAATATTTTAATATTTTAGTACTTACTTGGCTTTTTTGGAAACTTTGACCACTGGCAGCAGCCTCAGAATAGACCTCCTGTCATCAGTATATTTCTTTGGGTTGAAATCATCCAGAATTTTTCCTGATGTCAGTAAGATGAAGACCAGAGCTGACCAGTGAGCAGGAGACAGTTTATCTGTGGAGAGACTTCCTGAACTCAGAGACTGTTGGATCTCCTCCACTAGAGAACCATCATTCAGTTCATTCAGACAGTGGAACAGATTGATGCTTTTCTCTGCAGACAGATTCTCACTGATCAGATTCTTGATGTACTGGACTGTTTCCTGATTGGTCTGTGAGCTACTTCCTGTCTGTGTCAGCAGGCCTCGTAGGAGAGTCTGATTGGTCTGCAGTGAAAGACCCAGGAGGAACCGGAGGAACAAGTCCAGGTGTCCATTTGGACTCTGTAAGGCCTGGTTCACAGCCCACTGATAGAGATAACTTAGATCAATTTTTCCAGGATTCTTGGATAATTCATCTCCTCCCATCAGATTGAGTCCAGAGTTGATGAAGGTCAGATGGACATGAAGAGCAGCCAGAAACTCCTGAACACTCAGATGGACGAAGCAGAACACCTTGTCCTGGTACAGGCCTCTCTCCTCTTTAAAGATCTGTGTGAACACTCCTGAGTACACTGAGGCTGCTCTGATATCGATGCCACACTCTGTCAGGTCTGATTCATAGAAGATCAGGTTTCCATTCTGCAGCTGCTCAAAAGCCACTTTTCCCAGAGACTCAATCATCTTCCTGCTCTCTGGACTCCAGAGTGGATCTGTCTCAGCTCCTCCATCATACTTGACCTTCTTGACTTTGGTGTGAACCAGCAGGAAGTGGATGTACATCTCAGTCAGGGTGTTGGGCAGCTCTCCTCCCTCTCTGCTTTTCAACACGTCCTCCAGAACTGTAGCAGTGATCCAGCAGAAGACTGGGATGTGGCACATGATGTGGAGGCTTCGTGATGTCTTGATGTGGGAGATGATCCTGCTGGCCTGCTCCTCATCTCTGAACCTCTTCCTGAAGTACTCCTCCTTCTGTGGGTCAGTGAAGCCTCTGACCTCTGTCACCATGCCAACACACTCAGCAGGGATCTGATTGGCTGCTGCAGGTCGTGTGGTTATCCAGAGGCGAGCAGAGGGAAGCAGTTTCCCCCTGATGAGGTTTGTCAGCAGCACATCCACTGAGGTGGACTCTGTAACATCAGTCAGGATCTGATTGTTGTGGAAGTCCAGAGGAAGTCGACACTCATCCAGACCATCAAAGATGAACACAAGCTGGAAGTCTTCAAAGCTGCACATTTCTTTGGTTTCAGTAAAGAAGTGATGAACAAGTTCCACCAAGCTGAACTTCTTCTCTTTCAGCACGTTCAGCTCTCTGAAAGTGAATGGAAACATGAAGTGGATGTCCTGGTTGGCTTTGTCTTCAGCCCAGTCCAGAGTGAACTTCTGTGTTAAGACTGTTTTCCCAATGCCAGCCACTCCCTTTGTCATCACTGTTCTGACTGGTTCATGTCTTCCAGGTGGGAGTTTAAAGATGTCTTCTTGTCTGATGGTTGTTTCTGGTGTGTGTGGTTTCCTGGATGCTGTTTCAATCTGTCTGACCTCATGTTCATCATTGACCTCTCCAGTCCCTCCCTCTGTGATGTAGAGCTCTGTGTAGATCTCATTCAGAAGGGTTGGGTTTCCTGCTTTAGCAATCCCCTCAAACACACACTGGAACCTCTTCTTCACACAACTTTTAAGGTTACGTTGACAAACTGCTGCAACTTGTCCTGAACAAACAAAATACATACATTTATTAATTAAAGAATAAATTCCTCTCAACAATGAAATCTCAAAAGTTAAATGTTTATATAAATCCTCTTACTGCTCTGCAGACGGTCAGCCAGCTCCTCCTGCTTCATCCTCCTCAGGAAGGAAACTGTGATCTTCATCAATGCCTCTCTGCTCCTCCTCTGCTCTTCATCCTCACCCTCCAACACCTCCTCATCCTCCCTCTGACTCTCTAAGCATTCTGGGTAATATGGGCTAAGAGCCTTCTGGATCTTCTTCAGCTCGTTCTTCACAAAAGTGACCATGTTGTCCTCCAGCAGCTGGAACAGAAAAATATCTGAATGACACATCAGACTGAAATCATGGAGCCAAATATCAGATCCATGTCGGACAGACTGACAGTCCACTGGTCTACATGTAGGACAGACTGACAGTCCACTGGTCTACATGTTGAACAGACTGACAGTCCACTGGTCTTCATGTTGGACATACTGACTGTCCACTGGTCTACATGTTGGAATGACTGACAGTCCACTGGTCTATGTGTTGGACAGACTGACAGTCCACTGGTCTA
>NW_023623901.1:0-4098 GCF_014905685.2 Nematolebias whitei | reverse complement strand
GCTTAAGCGTTGTGAGATCAATGTAGATTATGGTACTTAAGGTAGCAATAATATACATTGACTCCGCAAAGATCGCAATTTAATGAATGAACTGCATGTTGGCATGGTTAAAGGCCTCTTAGTCTCTAACTTAACTACACAACAAAATTCATTCTTGCCTGGGGTGTTCGAAAACAATACCAAAACCAATTTAAACGATGTCTCAACATCGACAAAAACAGTGACTAAGCAACCAGTTAAACAACGTTTCAACATCGACAAAAGCAGTGATTAAGCAACTAGAAACGACGTTTCGGTGCGCCACTCACTCTGAATGTCAGATTTGATCGTGTTATCGCGTCTGGTAGCATTATCCTAACTGGCGTCACCCCCCTTCGGTCATGGGAGACCGCGAACACGGGTGAGGACGTCGCTCCATGAGCTAAAGTTAGGTTGTCCTTGAGTAGTTTTAACTGTTTGCGCAGCTGAAAGAGGACTTTTAGGTCTGGATCGGAATCCAGTTTGACTTTCGATGGAGTGTATTTGTCCGGGTCAGTCAGATACAGTATCATCGAGTTAATTGCAGGATCATCCAACTTCTGAAGTTGGATGATGTCTGGGTCAGTTGACAATGACTTTTCATATTTTAAAAGAACTTGGTGAAGTTGGTCTCTTTCTTCATCAGATGTCAGAGCGTCGGCTTGAGCGACCACCTGTTCAATCTGTGATGAGACTGGTGAGGGTTCTTGCTCCTTGGGGAGCTCCAACGAATCCTTTTCTGAGTCGTCGGACCTGTCTATAGGTAAGACACCATAGGTTTGTGGTCCTTGGTCGACGTCATTGGTTGAGAAAAGAGCGATGGCCTGTGATGGTTTCGTGAAACATACTGGCCCAGCTTCTTGACTCGGTACCAGGTTATCTGGGAGTCCTCCCAGAACTGGAATGCCTAGTTCAAAATCATGAAGGTCAGGTTCTGAGTTTTCAGTTTGCGATGACTCATCATCGTTTGTGTGTGAGTTTATCCCCCCTTCGTCCGATGAGGGGTTGTTGGAGGCAATAACAGCAATGTCTTGGTGTGTTTCACCGACATCTGTAATGTTGTCATTCGCGCCTTCAGAGTTAGTAGCGATCAGATCACTACATTGTGCTCCTGGTTGGGTTCCCATTTCAGCGTGTATCAAAGTGTCTAAAAACCTTTGTATTTCCTCTGTCTCTTCCGAGCTCAGAGGTTTAGGGCCTTGTTTCTGGAACATTTGTGATTTTTTCGCCTCGGGACGTTTCGTCCGAGGTGGGAGAGGGTTAGGTACGTCTTTTGGGGGTTCCTCTTCGGATTTCCCCTGATAATATAGGTCCTCTCGGTTCCCATATTTTTGCGTCCTCCGCTGGTCCCATTCACGATAATCACGTTCGTCCTCTGAAGGAGGAGCCTTTTTGTCCCAGCGTGCACCTTCATTACGTGGTTCGTTAGTTTGAAAATACTGCCTTTTCTCGCCTGTTTTAGGAGGAGGTGGCGCGGCGCGCCTTCCTACCATTTCTAGGGAGTGGGGTTTAACCTTTACACCAGGAAACACCTCTATGGGCGTCTTAGCATGAGAACGTACCTCAAACACATTCACAGCACACTGTTTAATCTCATTTATGGATTTTGCTCTGAAATTTGCCATAATTTGTACTGACATGCGTATGTCAGTGTGGAGATTTTTGCTGAAAACAAATTTAAAATTTTCTTCTTCCTCCATTCCGGTTTCATTTCTGTAACCAAAATAAGCTTGGAAGATTCTTTTGTAATAAATCTTTGGATGTTCATTCTTTCCCTGCTTGACCTTGTCAGCGGCTGGGAAACCAGCAGGTCCCGTGCAGGGGTCGTACTCTCTGATCAAAGCCTCACACAGAAGGTTGTAATCCTTTCTCGTTGCATCAGGTAGACGCTCGATGAAGGCATACACCTCTCTGTCTGAAGTGAGCCGTATCAGACTGATCTTATCCTCTACCGTAGCATTAGGATAAGATCTCAATCTGAACTCCAGATCTCTGAGGTACGCTTTTGTTCCAGATGAGCCCATCGGTCCAGGTACAAAGCGTTGTACATATTTTGAGAGTTTTAGCAGAACATCCATTGAAGGAGAAGATATCAATGGTCTCACTTGTGTGGTTGGTGCAGATTGGTCAAGGACTGCCCCTACCACCCAAGATGGGGGTTGCCATGCACTCTGTTGCATGTTTTGTGGAGGAGGCCTGTTCAGGTCTGTTCCTACCGCCCGAGATAAGGGTGGATTAAGAGCAGGATGTGCAACAACGTCTTTCTGAGGTGTTTGTGGGTGACCTGAACTCTGTCCACGGTCTTCTCTGAGTTCCAGACAAACTCGCCCCACGTCAGAAATCTTGTTTGTTGCTGCGGACAGTTCCTCTTCACAAGCCTTCAGGCGTTCCTGCGATGACCGACATTCATGTCGTGAACGCACAACTTTTTCCAGTAATATCTGTTTATGCACTTCGAGTCTGTGCAGATCTTTGTTAAGCACATCTATTTTGCTATTCAGCGAATCAATTTCTGCATTTGCATTTTGCTGTGATTGAAACATCTGTTCAGAATGTTTTTTTGTGAGGACTTCGTGTTCACTTTTAAATTGAAGGAAGTGTTCTTCAATTTTCGGAACCACCTCTTTTTCACTGTCTAACCTTATTGCAAGGTAATCAGCTTTCTCAACAACCGTATAGAATGATTCTTTCAGCAAAATTGCGATTTTAGCCAGCTGATCATAACTTGACTTTGTAATTTCCGTAGAGGTCACACTTTCTGCAACCTCCTTCAGATTGTCCAATAACTCTTTTGGGTTCATGCTCTCTGCCTGTTTATCATATGGATGTAAGGAATCTGTCAGAAGCGCTAACGCATTCTCTAAACAGTCCCTTATCCCATAAGGACCAAAGTCTTTTTCTAACACACCTGTCATGTTCATTCACTGTGTAGCACTTTATCTGTTTAAAACAGTTGCAAGCTTCAGATATTTTTACAGGTAAATAATTGTATTCAGATGTCTTTGAGTTTTCAAACTATTTTAAGCTCTGGGTTTACACAGAAGTACTGTTATAAGTCACTTATTCAAATGTGGGTACCTTTCTGTAGGTTTTACCCCAATTCATGAATATTTAAGTAAATGCTCTCTGGCAGTGTTACTTTTTATGTGCTTATTTCTTAACAGATACTAGATTACCAAGCTCTTTTTAGTGTATTACACTCTAAAGCACTGAATTTTTAATAAACCTGCAATTTTTCTTTTTAGTCTCACAGCAACATAAGTTTAAAATGTTTTTTAAACCGTTTACTTCCAGAAATTTGCTATTTTAACAGTTACTCATAGAACCAAGTGGTGAAAAGAAAAAGAAAAGTTGATGATGTGTCAGGATTAATCGGTCTTTCTTCAGAAAAACTGTTATTCCTGTTCTCCTGTCTCATCCTCTATTTAAAATTAAATAGGAAGATGTATTTTTAGGTGGCAACTTAAACAGAAAAGTTTCTTTTTCCTGATAATTTTACTCTTATTTAGTGATCTAGCAATTAAACGTGTATTATCTCTCCAGCAAATGAGTAAACTGTTCAACTCTGTGAATATTTGAACCGTATCTTTTAAAAAGTTTCTAATTTTTCATTTTGTACCTCCTTGTTTGAGGAATTCAGTGAATGAAAATGTCCTGGTAAATGCCTCTTTTTGCATAAATACCTCTTACTTTTTAAGTGCAAGATAACAGTGATTATTCAGCTTTGAGGAACGTTTATTAACTCAAAATTCGTCTTACAGAGAAGAAAAAAAAAAAACCCGTTTAATTTCACTAAAATACCTAAAACTGAAGTGAAACTGTGATCCCAAGTTTCTCCAGGAGGTGGCAGTGTTTAGCTTTTTACCAGCAGGAGTCTATGACGACTTCCTGTGACGTTCGCTTGACATCCTGTTTTTAGCCGCTTAACTTAAAGTTAGCTTCGGCTAAACTCGGTTAAAATCAACATTTCTGAACGAATTTAAGCGTAAACGTGGCGTTCTTTCAACAAGCACGACTTTTTAGCATGAAACATGAGTTTTTTGGGACATATGGCAGCTTTATTTAGTGATTTTAAGCACG
>NW_023623900.1:0-4099 GCF_014905685.2 Nematolebias whitei | reverse complement strand
ACTATACAATGTTGTAATGTTTTAAACCCAGCCACACTCCTGCCAACTGTTGAAGAAGGCACCCCACATGACTGTATGGCTGAGTTGGAAATTGTTTGCACCCCTAGGCCTGACTTAAAACAACACCCTCTGGACAGTTCAGACTGGGACCTGTTTGTTGATGGCTCTGCATCACGTGACCCCAGTTACGGGCCAGATTAGAAGTGGTTATGCTGTTATAACACACTCTCACACAATTGAAGCTGGTCCTTTGTCTTCATGTTCTGCACAGGCCTGTGAGCTGATTGCCCTCACACGTGCTTGTGTTTTGTCTGAAGGGAAAAATGTAAATATTTACACTGACAGCAGGTATGCATTTGGTGTTGTTCACAATTCTGGAGCACTGTGGAAACTCAGACGGTTCCTACGCTCTGATGGACAACCCATACTGAACCACAAGCTTGTAGCTGACCTTCTCTCTTCCATCACTCTTCCCATAAAGGTGGCTGTTATTAAATGTGCAGCTCACACCTCCAACACAGATTTTGTGCCTAGGGGAAATGCACTGGCTGACGAAGCTGCAAAATCAGCTGCCTGTGCTCAATCACGACCCACTCTCTTTCTGACTCTGACTTCCTCTTTACCTTTTTCTGTCACTGACATGCAAAAATTCGCCACTGCCAGTGAGAAGGCTGAATGGAAGAAACGCGGCTGCGTTTTTTTCTGAAAACATATGGATGGGCCCTAACCAAAACCCATGTCTGCCTAAGCATTTTTTCCCTTGTTTGCAGTGTTGACACATGCTTTGGATCATGTGTCGAAGGGAGGGATGTTGAGACAGATAAATGCTGATTGGTTTACTGTAAATTTTTCAAAAACAGCTGCTTCCCACTGTGACACCTGCCTTGTGTGTGCAACTCACAATGTCTCCAAAACAGCAAAAACATCAGCACTAGGTGCTCACAGAACTGTTACAGCACCATTTCAACATATGATGATTGATTTCATTGAACTAACACCAGTCCAAAACAAAAAATACTGTCTGGTAATAGTGGACATGTTCTCTAAATGGGTTGAAGCTTTTCCAACCAAGCATGCCACTGCCAGTACGGTCGCAAAACTCCTCCTACAAGAGGTGGTCTCAAGATGGAGTATTCTACAACGAATCTCTAGTGATAATGGACCACATTTTGCAAATCAGATACTTGAAGAAGTATCAACCACACTGAACTTTGACCTGACCAAACACTGTGCGTACCACCCACAAAGCGGAGGCGCAGTGGAAAGAGAAAATGGGACATTAAAAAAACAAGCTGACAAAAATCTGTGACGAGACAAAACTCAACTGGGTTACATGCTTACCAATCCTACTGATGTACATGCGCATGCGCAGAAGGGCTAAACATAACCTTAGCCCTTTTGAAATCTTGTTTGCAGCCCCACCCAACCTGGGAGTGGGACCCACAACTAACCCGACTAATGACCTGAAACACTGTGACCATAACATGCTAACCTATTGCATTGAACTAACACATCACTTAAGGTCCTTTAGGTCCCAGGTCCAAAGAGGGCTCCCAGGCCCAACACAGGAACAATTGCATGCCATAACCCTAGGAGATTTTGTTATGATTAAATTTTTCAGAAGGAAAAGGTGGAACTCCCCCAGGTGGACAGGACCGTTCCAGGTGCTGTTAACAACCCACACAGCTGTCAAGGTGGCTGAGCGAGCTACCTGGATCCACGCATCTCACTGTAAGCTGTTCAGAAGGGCCATGCCACCATCAGAGGGAGGACTGGGAGAGCCAAATCCCCAAAAAGCACCTTAGGTTCACCTAAGTTGCCCACTCAGCTCACTCAGTGCCATCGGGTAGCTGAGGCAGCAGCTTAGTTAGACTTTGAGTCTAAGTAAGCTAGGACAGCTCACTCGCAAGGTTCCTCCCAAACCTAGGCAAGGCGGCTCACTCACTGGGTCTCAAACCCAGGTGAGTCCCCCCCCCAGGTTACCAAACCAGCCCCTGTTTCGCTGCACCTCATCCATTGATCCATAAGGAACTCTCTACCCTCCATCAAAAACTCTCTGCCCCTCTACACCCTACCATCTTCCCCTATAAAGAACTCTCCACTCTTCATCAAACTTTTTACAGGCTCTCCCCCCAGGAAGACCAAAAATGGGCCTACTGCAACATCCATGGAAAACCACCCTAGCACTGGGTGGGGTAACTGTTCTCACATGTGGGATCATTTTCTTGTGTGAACACTTTTGTTTATTTCCAGGTGAAGGACCATGTGTGAAAAACCCTGGTAAGAAAAGAGAAATACAAAAACTAACATGTAAAGATTGGAAAGTAGGTGTCAAAATTGACTATGAAGTAAACACCACCACCTCATTTCAGTTCGACCTATGTGATGTAATTGATTGTGGTACCTACAAACAATACTATCAAAGCGCTGATCTCTACTTGTGTTTAGACCATAGAATGACATCAGCTGCCCACCCCAACTGCAACGCTAAATCACCTATGTTCTACCAATTCCTCCCTAACCCCAAACCTCGTACTTGACGCCCAGTCTGCCCATGTGAAACCACAACTCACTACACTGGGTTATGGATACCTTCTCATGCTTATTTAGATGATGACACCAAATTATGGTGGGATAAAGTTAAGTTTCAAAGAGATTATGACCCAACCGGTAACCCTGTAACCTTATCCTTAACTAACTTGCAAGGACCCCCAAAACATTTTGTAGCAACTGACGACCAAAATCCAACTCATTACACCTTTTTGATTCGTGCAGATTTTAGTGTTGAAGACCCGATGGGGTTAATCACAATTAAGTTTAACCCCCCTGCTAAAACTCCTGATATAGGAAACCCAACACCCCTATTCTTACCGGCTCTCCAACACTTGCACCCTATAACAGGCTATGGGGAAATGACAAACCAGTTGTATCAGTAGATTGTACAAAATTAAAACCTGAACAGCTGATAGAACGCGCCACTGGACATGGAGATGACAACATATGGCTCTCATGGCTGGTAGAGGCCACAAGAGAAGCCCAGCTGAGCAACTGCGTCGCCTGCGCTGCGGCCAGACTTAAACTAGTTATTCAACCGGCCCCACTGTTTCCTGAGGATGCATGGGGATATAAATGCATGCTAAAATTGACTAGACAAGAACCAGTAGAAGACTGCACCACGCTGACAGATATATACCCACCAATTCACAATAAAACACATCCAGGACCCTTTAGGCCAAACCATATCATTAATGGGTATCATTGTTTTAACTTTACCACAAGAAACCCCACAGTGAACTATGGGGAAATCAACCATGAATGGTGTAACATCACTGAAAAGGTAGACACTAGTGATGAAGAAAAACAAACCATTGGCACGTGGGCACGAGCGGGCCTATACTATTATTATGGTGGCCAGAGATTGTCAGTAAAAATTCCTATAAACACCAAAGGACTATGTGCTTTAGTTCGCCTTGCAGCCCCACTTACGTTAGTAGGACATCAATTAACCCAACACAAAACTATGTAGTATGACATATATGCTGGATATATTCATACTTTTTTCACGAGTTCTTCATCTTTCTGACTGTGTAAATGTCGTGCGTTGAGTTTAACAGAAATGTAACGAGAGACGTTATTTATCTTTGACCCATCAAATGAATGCGGTCATTTATTTGCAGAATCAAAGTTTAACATCAAACATTTACATTAATTTGGCAAAATATGAAAACAATAACAATGTCAAGTTCACAGAAAATGGACAATGCGGCGATTGTCCTCACTTCTCAGCAGAACAACAGACATCAATCACACGGCGGTGATTGAGAACTTTGCTTCAGATATTTCTAAAATATCTGTAATGATTTTAGGAGAAAGGAGAGTTTAAGATGGAAAATGGAGATTTATCTTACAGAGAGATGTGTGAGGGAATTAATCTGTTTGACCAGAAACGTGCACGCTCTTTGGGGAATCAGCTTGGCCACGGTACACTTGGTCGAAAATAGAACCTTCTACCTGGTTGATGATAAAATCAGCGTCGGCGTAGGGTTCCTTTCTGACTCTTTCAGCGTCTCCATGAGGACAGCCAAACCCTTAGAGAGTC
>NW_023623899.1:0-4100 GCF_014905685.2 Nematolebias whitei | reverse complement strand
TTGATTTACCTGCAGTAAATCGGCTACTGATTATCATGGAGTAAAGTTCGACATCATCATTGTCGACTCAGTTCTGGTCCGCTCAGCGACCGGTGTGGAGCTGTTAGATGAAGCGGTCCCGCTTGGAGTAAAAATCTGTCGACTCTCATCCAAAATCCAGCTTTAACTTCAGATGTTGTTAGCTGAGCTTTTAGCCCAGAGGAAAGGAGCAGGCCGAGGCAGCACGCATGCACATTAGGTGAATGTACAAAATTCACAATGACAACTAATGACACGGCATGGTAACTACAGGTAACTACAGGTAACTACAGAGGATTCAGGAGGGCGGGGGAAGATTCCTCAGGTTGCATGTAAACACAAAATTTGTCTGTGTCAACGCAGATCTTTTCCTCCAAGTAACACATGAAAAAACTACGTTTCTCCCCATCGTGTCTGTGTAAACAGGGTCTAAACTGCAGTAAATAAATACATACCTAAAAATGCACATAAATACATACCTATGTAACAATGACGTTTGGTTTGATACCAGCAAACTGATGGATCACTCACCCAGGAACTCTTCTCAGCTTCACACCATTTATTAACACGAACTTCATCTGTAACAGAAAACAACGTGTGGTTGGTGGTGGTCTGACATGTAGCTCCTGCCCCAACTCTGAGAACGTCAGGCAGTAAAAAACTGCTGTCACGCAGCCTCCACTTCCAAAATGATGGTTTTGTTGTGCAAGCAAACACTATGAATTACAGTAGTAATGTTTGCAAGTGTTTTCAAAATAAAAGCTGTGAATGATCATATTTTACTATACATTTTACTTTTACATTTTATATTTTACATACTTTACCAACTTCAGTAATCTTCGTCCAATCTCTAATCTGCCCTTTATTTCCAAAGTTCTTGAAAAAGCCGTTGCTAGTCAACTTCGCTCTCACCTATCCAACAATAACATTTATGAAGAGTTTCAATCTGGTTTTCGACCCCACCATAGCACCGAAACAGCTCTAATAAAAATAACTAATGACCTTCTTCTTGCTGCTGACTCTGATCTTCTGTCTATCCTCATTTTACTGGATCTAAGTTCTGCCTTCGACACAAGCTGTCATTCTATCCTCCTCAACAGACTAACCTCCATTGGCATCTCGGGTACTCCGTTAGACTGGTTCAAATCATATCTCTCTGACCGCACTCAATTCATTCAGCTCAAATCCTTTCGTTCCCAGTCTTCCCCCGTCTCCACGGGTGTCCCCCAAGGCTCTGTCCTCGGACCCCTCCTCTTCATCATTTACTTCCTTCCTCTAGGTCACATCTTCCGTAAATTTGGTGTCCATTTTCACTGTTATGCTGATGACACACAGCTCTACCTATCAACAAAACCAAACTCCACCCACCCACCCACCCTCCATCCTCACCGACTGTCTCAATGAGCTAAATCACTGGTTTTCCAACAAATTTCTACAACTAAACAGTAACAAAACAGAAATCATTCTTATCGGTACCAAAAACTCTCTTTCAAAATCAGAAAATCTTCTCATCCCCCTTAACAACTCCCTGCTATCCCCCTCGCCTCAGGTCAAGAGTCTTGGTGTCATCCTCGACACCACTCTCTCCTTCACTTCACACATCAATAACGTCACTCAGTCTGCCTATTTCCATCTCCGAAATATTAACCGTCTCCGCCCTTCTCTCACACCCTGCTCCACAGCTATCCTTGTTCACAGTCTTGTGACTTCTCGGATTGACTACTGCAACTCCCTTCTTTATGGCCTCCCCAACAAATCTCTCCAGAAGCTACAATTGGTCCAGAACTCAGCTGCCCGTGTCATCACTCAAACCTCCTCCTATAACCACATCACTCCTGTCCTGCAGCAGCTCCACTGGCTCCCGGTTAAATCACGCATCATCTTCAAAATTCTTCTTCTCACTTTTAAAGCTATCCACAACCTTTCCCCTCCGTACCTATCTGACCTCCTACACATCTCCATCTCCTCTCGCTCTCTCATATCCTCCTCTTCACTACACCTCCATGTACCCTCTGCCCGCCTCTCCTTCACCTGCTCTGCTCCTCATCTCTGGAACTCTCTACCCCCTGACTTAAGAAACACCACCTCTCTTTCTATATTCAAGACTGCTCTGAAAACACATCTCTTTAGACTCGCTTATCCTTAACTCTGCTGTATGTATTTTATATTCTTTACGCATTTTATATTCTGTATGTATTGTATATTCTTTACGCATTTTATATTCTGTATGTATTTTATATTCTTTATGTATTTTATATTCTTTATTCCTGTTGATCTTTGTTCTTACTGTAAAGTGTCCTTGGGTGTCATGAAAGGCGCTTTTTAAATAAAATTATTATTATTATTATTATTATTATATTTGCTGCCAAACTACAACATACTTTTTTAATGTCTGCTTGTGAATATGGATCCATAATATTTTTGCTTTTGTCACAGTCTTGTGTGGTCATTTGTTTGTTCAAGGGCTGGGCGATATGGACCAAAATATTTTCTTAAAATAATCTCAATATTTTAAGATAAATAGTGATATATGATATATATCTCAATATGTTTTTCTTTCCATAAATTAATAAAAATATATTTCGAGTCAAAGTTTTGTCCCAGTTGTCACACAGGCACATTTATTAACAAACAGCTGTAACTGTACAAAATAAATGTCTAAGAAATAAACTATTTACATATATTAAATAATAATCCTCTTCAGCTGTGCTGCCTTCACGACGTTAGTAAGTTTGTGTAAAGCAGCACGTGAGGGGCTGTGTTTCTATTCAGTGAGGGAGGAGTTTCTTGAAACTGTCCAGATGACCTGACTGAAAAATGTTGGATTGTAAACCTGGATTATTGAGCATGGACTTTGTTGTTCTCTCTGACATTTGATTTGATCTGATTTTACCAGGTGAAATGTTTGAGAACCAGTTCTCATTTACAAAAAGGACCCGGCATGTTCCAGGAGTTCTTCATTCAAGCCTCAGAGCTGCTCGTGGAACCATTTCATCATCATCATAACCTTTATTTAACCAGGTTTGTCCCATTGAGATCAAAAGAGCTCTTTTACAAGAGAGACCTGGTCAAGACTGACAGAGAGAGGAAAAAAAACAGTCAGTAAAAAACACAGTTACAACACATAGTCAGAATAAACATAGACTTAAATAACAAACAACTCAATAAAAACAATTAAACTTTTGCAACTTCAGTAAAAAGGATCTATCATGGTATTAAATACATTCAGAGATACTAATGTTCCAAGTTTTAGCTTTGATTGTAAACTATTTCATGAGGTTGGAGCAGAAAAGCTAAAGGCTTTCTTGGCCCTTTCTGTTCTGACACGAGGATTAAAATAAACTAAAATTTAAAAAGTCTTGAGACCGGAGGCTGTAGGTCGTGTTGTTTAAAGTTAACAAAGATGAAAGATAAGGTGCTGTCAACTTAAGAATAGTCTTGTAAATCAAAACATACCAATGGTCAAGCTGACGTACATGCAGAGACGGCCATTTTACCTTTTCATACAAGAGACAGTGATGAGTTAGGGCTCCATAATTTCTAATAAACCACAAAGCGCCATGATACACGCTATCCAGCATGTGACGACATTGAGCAGAGGCGTTCATGTATAATACATCACCATAGTCAATAACTGGAAGAAAAGTTGACTCCACCAATTTCTGTTTTACCCTAAAAGAAAAGCAGGATTTATTCTGAAAATAAAGTCCAAGTAAAAGCTTCAGTTTATTTACAGTAAACCGAATATGAGCTTTAAAAGACAATTTGTCATCAATTAAAAATCCCAGATATTTGACTGAAGATACAAGTTCAATTTGTTGACCATCACTAGTGGTGATGAGAGACTGGTTTGACCTTGATGATTTCTCACGTGTCTCACCAGATCTGCTAAATAAGTTAGAAATCTCATTGATCCGAGTTAAAATGATTCTTTATTTATCCTTTACATTCTCAAATGATGTTACGAAATTAGTGATTGATTTGAGTCAAAGTCTCTAAAATATTTGTAAGTAAATCTATCTTTAGGAGTCGACCTATTCAAGATGGCCACCACAGCTAATTGAACCAAAAATCACAAGTAC
>NW_023623898.1:0-4100 GCF_014905685.2 Nematolebias whitei | reverse complement strand
ACAATAATTTAAGTTGTTCCGAAAAACCAAGGCAGTTGTAATCCTAAACATCATTTTGTGAGTTGTCTGTACTTATATCTCTAAGTTGTAGGTCATTGCAACAGAAGAAAGTTCTGCTAACTTTCATGTTTTTGTTGTAAAATGCGGGAAAGCTAACTTTTGGAGTTGGCTTTTGAATTCTAGACTGCAGTGTGCTACTTGGACACAGAGCTCGCAGAGGTAACTTTTGCTCTTATTTAAATAATTTAAATAGTTTTGGAATCTCTTTTAAGAATAAATAATTGTATATTAGGGTAAACACATCCCTAATATACAATTATTGGGGGGAATTATTACTGGAAACGTATGATTGCTAAGTCACTTTTTTTAGCTAACCAGGTTGTAACATTAGAAATGCACATCTATGAATGAACCATTGCATTTTTATGATTTAGCAGTCAGATAACTTTTCACTCCTCAGATTACAGGCGGTAAGAAACAAGTGAACACCTGGTCCAGACAGAAGATTTATTCAGGCCTGGACCAGACTATCAAAAAATGGACATTTTGTGGAGAAAGTCTGGAGACAACTACAACCAGGACCAGCGGCAGCTTGTGTGTAGGTAAGGCTTTTTATTTTATTTTTCTTTGTGTTTTATATAAACTGGTCCCTTGTTGTTTGATAAATGTCCTTTGTGACTGTCCTATTTTAGTGAGCAAAGAATATATTTGCAACAGCCATTTGTTGTTGTTGCTGTGTAAAGTATGTTAATTTTTTTTTTTTTTTACATTTTATATGAGAGAATGTGTTAAATTTGACCTAAAGAGTACAACATACTCTTTAAATAGGCTTAAATGTTTGGAATGTGTATTCCCTGTTTTGCTAATTTCCAACAAATTACCCTCTGTCTTTTTAGAATGAAATGAACGCAGTGTCAATTCTGTAAATTCACCCACGCCACTGTTTGCTTTCCGATAAGCAAAGGTAACCACTGGAAGTAGCGATAAGCACCTTTGCTTGCAGCCTCTCCTCCAAGGGGTCCGGAAGCTTACTTCAGCGCCGTGGTATTACCTGTAGCTGTCTAAAGTAGCCTCATTAAGACTACGACGAGGTGATTCATCCAGAATATTAACGACCTTAAATCCATGAGTCACACCCTGATCTCACTCTGTTACCTCGAACCTCCAAGCAGCAGGGATGGATCTTCTGGTCCAGAGAAGCTCGCGTTGTTGCCGCTCTCCTCTTAATTTAGCGTTGCAATTGTTAACTGTTCTGGTAATCTTTAGGGCCCTGGAAATGGGCACAAGGGTGTTGTCACTCAGTAGCTAATAAACCTTTCAAAACCTCCTTTATTGGTGTTGTTAAGTGAACCAAGCATTACCATGTTTTTGTTCATTAAGGGTGAAATAATAGTCCAGAATTATTCATTTTGCGTTGCTTTAATCAATAGTTTGGCAGGGGATACAGCATCAGGCACAATTTTATAATGATTAAATTTCATGAGTACATAGGATACACTTTCTTCCCTAAGTGAGGCGATGACTACTATCTGAGGAATTCTAAACCTCAAGAGCCCTTGAGGATTTATAGATACTGCCTTCACATATACCTTTCACAAATCAAGCCAAAAGATGTTCTCCCTCAACTCCCTCATGAACCAGAAGCACCTTCGAGCAAGTCTCACCAGTAACCAATTTAGTACTCCTAAATTTATCCTGTATGCTATTCTTCCAATTTGATGAAACAATTTAATCAGAGCAGGGTAAGAATGAGGTCGTCCGCTTACCATGATTCTAAGGCGACCCTTAGTGAGTCACTGCGATGGTAAGGGCATATTTCCAGTCCCCTAGGAGAGAGGTACCGGCCGATCCTCGAAGGCAAGCGCAGCTATTCCAAATTAGAGAAATCAGAATTTTGGACGGGCCCAGGTCAAGCTATTAATAGAAGAAGGAAGCTCGTCCAGTTTAAGTGTCGATGAACGAAAGCTTAAATCCAATCCCATCTCAGTGAAGAAAAGAATTAACTTCCAACATCATCTCAAGACTGGTAAAATCCAACTCCTTTTTGGGCTCCTTCTGATCCGACAAGCTGCCTCTTGCCTGTGATTCCCTCTGCTCAGCTCTCCAGTTCAGCTTTGACTCAGCATTGACCAAGTTTTCATCTGTTCAGTCTGTATTTAAAGACCTTTGTTTTCCTCCTCCTCTTAAGGAGGGGTTCTGGAAAATTACATCATCTTTTTTCCAGTAACTTGTCTGTTGTTCTGCACCTCAACCGGTTCAGACCAGTTTTCAGGTACTTTCCAGAACTTTGTTTTGCTCAAAAATGCGTCATCATGAGATGAGTTGAGTTTGAACCCCATGACTTTTTTGTTCTCTTCCTACTGCTCGAGGCAAGCCCAGGCCTGTCCTAGACGGGCATGTCCGGACTTGTTCACTGGTACATGAGGCCTCAGAACTGCTCTTTGGAGAAGTGTTTTTGGTCGACGGAAGTGCTGTAGGACGTGGACGGAGTTTGGCGAGTAAAAAGTTTGAATAAGGCGGTTTTGGCATAATCTGGATTGTGAGTGGACGAGATAGCTAGTAGTAGTGGAGGGCTGACAGAGGATGAAGATATGGATATAGGATGGTCTAGGATAGAGAATAAGAAAAGGGGAGGAGGAAAAGAAAAGGTTAAAAAAGGAACGGCAACTGGAAAACGAGCGTTTGACGACGAGGGAGACAGACCTGAAGTAAGAAAGAAAATAATGGTGGAAGATATAAAAGTTATACTAAAATTTAAAGCAGGGCAGGATATGTTTGGAGTAAGTCCTATCAGTTTGTCAAACGGAATAAAGAAAATGATTGGGGATGTAGAACTTGTTAAAGTGTTACGTGATGGAAACCTGCTGATCATTTGTAAAAATGCTGAACAAAAAAATAAGACTCTTAAATTACAAACCGTGTGCAAAAAGGAAGTGCTGGAACGAAAGATTGTTGGGGAAGAAAGAGGAGTAAGAGGAGTAATTACAGGAATTCCTGTTGGTGAAAATCTGGATGAGTTAAAGAAAGTAATAAAAGGAGGGGATATTACAGGCATGAAAAGATTACAGGCCTCCAGGAATGGAGAAAAAGTGGATAGTACGTCAATATTACTAGAATTCAAAAATAAAGTTCTGCCAGAAAGAGTAATGGTAGGTTATATGAGCTTTAATGTGAGAGTCTATATTCCACCCCCTCTCAGGTGCTTCAAATGCCAAAGGTACGGACATATTGCTAATGTTTGTAAAGGGAAACAGAGGTGTGGTAGATGTGGGGGTGAACATCCGTATGGTGAGTGTGGGAATAGTCCTGTCAAATGTTGTAACTGCGGGGAAAGTCATACTGCAGCATATGCAGGATGTGTGATAAGAAAAAAGGCAGTTGAAGTTCAACAAATCAAAACAGACAAGAACATTACATATGCAGAAGCAGTGAAAGTGGTAAACAGCAAGGAAACCGTTCAGAAAACAAACTATGGAGAAAAGAAAACTACAGATAACAACCAAGAAAATATCACACTAGAAAAACTGATTCCATTCATGGCATACATCATAAACTGCTCAGAACAGGCAAAGACTAAAACGGAAAAAATAAAGATTATTGTAAAGGCAGCAGCAAGGTTTTTTAATGTAAAAGATTTGTCTTGGGAAAAAATCCACAATGAACTCACTGGAGAAGGATCGTCTGAGGCTGAGGCTTTTCAAAACATCACATAATTTTAACATTAAGGAGGAATATTGAGTTGCTTGATAATGATGAAGATAATGAGGATGCTATTAATATGAAATTTTCTTTAATAGAACTAAATAAAGCATTGAAGAATTCCAAAAAATCAACTCCGGGCAAAGATCAAATCAATTATTGCATGCTGAATAATCTTAGTGATGTGAGTAAGGAAATATTATTAGAATTATATAATAAGGTGTGGGAGGAAGGAAAACTACCAAACAAATGGAAAGAAGCCATTATTGTCCCTATTTGTAAACTCGGGAAGGATGTAAATTTAGCAGAAAGTTATAGACCAATTGCTCTAACATCATGTGTAGGTAAAGTTATGGAGAAAATGATAAATAACAGACTAAATTATTTTTTAGAATCTAAGG
>NW_023623897.1:0-4101 GCF_014905685.2 Nematolebias whitei | reverse complement strand
TTGAGGAATTAGAGAAATCTATCAAATTATTAGAAAGTTTACAAGGAGAGGAAACACAGAAAAAACTTTGCATTTTTTTTTTTTTTTTTTTTTTTTTTTTTTTTTTTTTTTTTTTTTTTGCACAGTAATAAATCCGGTAGCTTTTTAGCTAATCAACTCAAATTAAATAAAGAAAAAACGTCTATATATGGTATTAAAGACACAAATGGTAACATAACTTATGACGAGGAAAAAGTAAATAGTGTTTTTAGAGATTTCTATAAAACTCTATACACTCCACAAATAAATCCAACAGATGAAGATATTAATCGATTCTTGGAGAGAGTAATACTTCCAAAACTAGACAGTAGTCAATCTTCAGAACTAGACTCACCATTAACAGCAGATGAGCTCCGTGAAGCCATTAAAAACATGCCTAATAAGAAATCTCCAGGCCCAGATGGATATCCAGCAGAATTTTATAACGAGTTCTGGAACATCCTGGAACCAATATTTCACAGAATGCTACATGAGTCAGAAGAGAATGGCAGGTCTCCAACACATATGAATTCAGCCAACATTAGTCTACTATTAAAACCAGGCAAAGACCCAGTACTACCTACCAGTTATCGCCCCATCTCTCTTATTAATGTGGATGTTAAAATAATTAGTAAAGTCCTCTCTAAAAGATTACAGAAAATAATTCCTCTCATTATTCATCCTGACCAAACTGGATTCATAAAAGGAAGACACTCGACCACAAACACACGCAGATTATATAATTTAATAGAGTATTCATATAGTAAAAATATTAAAACAGCTATTTTGTCTTTGGACGCAGAAAAAGCATTTGATAGGGTAAACTGGAAATTTTTATTTGCTACCTTGGGTAAATTTGGTTTTGGGGAACATTTCATTAATTGGTTAAAAATATTATATAACTCACCAAGAGCATGTGTCAGGACAAATAATCAAATATCTTCAAGCTTCTGTTTACAGAGGGGGACCAGGCAGGGATGTCCACTTTCACCTGCACTGTTTGCTATTTTTATTGAACCTTTAGCAGCAGCAATAAGACAAACTGCTGATATTAAAGGTATACTGTGTAGAAATATAGAACATAAAATTAGTCTTTATGCTGACGATGTTTTACTTTTTCTTCAGAACACAGAAAACTCAATATCTAATGTTATCGAATTAATAAACTCATTCTCAAAGTTTTTGATTATTCTATAAATTGGTCAAAATCTACAGCTCTTCCAATAAACTGCGTGTTTAATACTCCTCTCAATGAACGACTACAATCAGGTAACATTAAATACTTGGGCATTAATATTTCTCCTAGATTGGAAGACTTAATAAAATTGAATCATATCCCAATTTTAAAGAACATTGAAGATGATCTTACTAGATGGAAATCTCTGCCCATATCACTTATGGGAAGAGTTGCCTCAGTAAAAATGATGGTCCTGCCGAGAATAAACTATTTATTCTCAATGATTCCAAATAAACCTTCAACTGAATGGTTTAAGTCACTGGACTCTTTGATATCTAAATTCCTTTGGAAAAACAAAACTCCACGTATTAGCTTAAAAGCATTACAGAAATCCAAAGATACCGGAGGATTAGAACTTCCCAACTTCTATCACTACTATTTAGCCAATAGGTTACAATATATCTCAAAGTGGTTAAATCCGAATACATTAGATGAAACTTGGATAGACATAGAACAAACTTTATGCAATAATATTAAGATTTCAGATCTACCGTTTATTAGCACAAATATAAAAAGACATGTTTGCTTTAAAAGCATCAGTATTAGCTCTTCTCTGACAGCATGGTGGGAGTATTTGAAAATGACAAAATCTTCACTACTCCCCTGTAGACATACACCCATCTGGAACAATCCTGACATCCTACAAGAAAATAATATGTTAAATTTCCCAGGTTGGAGAGTCAAGGGAATTGAACGTCTGGAACACATATATGAAGGTGTAGACTTTATTCCATTTAATAATTTAATAATACAATTTGACATTGAAAATAAATACTTCTTAGAATATCAACAAATTAAGTCTATCATAAAAAATAAATTTAAGCTTAATAAAACTTTGTTCGAAACACCAATATGTGTGTGTTAGAGTTCCTTAATCTTAAATCCCCCAAATTATTATCTAAAATATACAAGAAATTGTCTAGAATCAATGACTCCATAATGCTACCTGTTGCAAAATGGGAGTCAGATTTATCAATCAATTTTGACCAAAACACCTGGTCTCAAATATGTTTAAGAACATTTAAAATGACTAGAATCTCCAACTTACAATTAATACAGTATAAAGTTCTTTATAGAGTACATTATACAGGTCAGCAAATGTTTAGGATGGGATTTACATCATCTAACAACTGCTCACAGTGCACAGGCAATATTCCTGATGATTATATCCATGCACTCTGGTTCTGCCCACCCGTTCAGAGGTTCTGGGTCCAGGTTTGTGAAGACTTGTCTAAATGTCTGAAATGTAATATTCCACTCTCTCCGTCTGTTTGCTTATTGGCTATCTTGGAAGATGTTACCCTGGAAAAAAATACATGTCGCATGATTTTCACAGCCTTATGCATCGCAAAGAAAACCATACTCCTGAATTGGAAAAATAAAAATTATCTTAGCATTAATCAGTATAAAAATCTTCTGTTAGATCATATTAGTCTTGAAACAGCATCTGCCGACACATCGGATCAATCTCTGTGGGCTCCTTTGATCGGCTCTGTTACATAGTGAGGGTGGGTAGTCTGGGATCTGACCTTGTGGGGCCTTGGGGTTGATGTGGAGGTGGGTGTATGGGTTTGGGGCACCGGGGGGGTTGTCGAGGGCTGGGCTCTTGGGGGTACCTGGGCAGGGGGCACTACTTTCACCCTGGGGAGGGCCTGGGTGGTTCTGGGGGCTTGTCGCCCCCGGGCTTGGGCCTGTGGGGATCGGGGATCTTGGGCTCTGGTGGGCGGGTTGCCAGGCTCTGGGCCGGCTTGTGCTCTGGTGCCCAGTTCTGGGCAGGGGCCTTCGGCTCGCTGTTGGGTTGTGGGTTCATGGGCTGGGGGATTGGGTGTTTGGGGGCATGACCAGTGGCCCCTAAGAGGGGGTAGTTTGACCCAGCCTAGGTGTCTAGTGTGCTATGTGTTTTGAGAGATGTCCAAATGAGGGGTGGGTGTAGTATTTCTTCTGGGGTGGGGACTGGGTGGATGTCCTTCGGGGCGGCCCGGGACTGTGCATGGCCAACTGGCTGGCCCCTTTCCTGTGGTGGGGGCTCGCTCCCGGTGCTTCCTGGCTCTGTCGGCGGTTGGGCGGACGCTCTTGGCCGGGTCGTCCTGGTGGGGTTTGGCTTCATCTAGTGGCGGGCTGACTGCGGTTTGTGGGGGTCTTGGCGGCCCTCGGGTGTGTGGGCTGCTGGTACTGCTTCTGGCGGCCCTCGGGGCTCTGTCCCTCTCTGGTCTGGAGCTCAGCGGGCCTGGCGGTCGGTCCCGATGGAGAGGTGTCTTGGCCTCAATCCCTGGGTGGACCTTGGGGAACTGGGGGGGGGGGGGGCTGTTGGGTCAGTGGGGGAGCTGACTCCCTGTGGGAGCATTTGCTCTCACAGTTATATTTCTCCCCATCCCTCACCATGCACCTCCACCCTCTTCATTTCAATTCCACACATTTAGGGTTGTTTGGGCTCGAGTGTGCTGCAACAATTTTACATCTCTGTTGACCATAGCCACCTGGGACTCAATTTTATTGAACACCTTAGACATTCATTCATAACATCCTCATGACATTCACATATAGGAACTTGAGGTGGGCATATGGCTATGGGTGGTGGGATGTCTTTACTCTCGCCCCCTGTGCCTGTGCTCACTTACAATGGTTGAATTTAGACACTAGGGTTTGGATAGAGTTGGGGTGGAGGGGAAACTGGAATCATGCCAGCCTTTGCTCCTTCTTCTTTCCTTTTTAATGGCACTATACAACAACACACATCAACAGCACATCTAGGGGCGGGGGTGTGTGTGTCGGGGTCTTCTTCTTTTTTTATTTTCCTCACCCCCCCTAGTTCCCTAACTGCCATTCCGGGGGTGGGGTCCGGGAAA
>NW_023623896.1:0-4101 GCF_014905685.2 Nematolebias whitei | reverse complement strand
GAATTCTGCCACCTAAGTGTACTGGGGAAAAAGCTGAGAAACCCGGAAAGTGTTGTTTCTGGTTGACATAAACAAACCCCCTCACCCATCTTTTCTCCCACTAAACTTCATCTTTCCTCTTTAAATTCTTCTATCAAGTAGAAATCATTCCAGATAATTTTAGAAATGTCTGTGTAAAGTTCTCATCCACCGCCGTGTGGATAATCAATCACTTGTATAGCTTGCTAAAATTAGCCACGTTGTTATTTTTCAATGTGCCAAATTGATGTAAATGTTTGATGTTAAACTTTGATTCTGTAAATAAATGACCACATTCATTTTGATGGGTCAAAGATAAATAACGTCTCACGATACATTTTATTAAACTCAATGCACGTTATATACAGTCCAGAAAAATGAAAGAACCCGTTTAATTTATGAATATATCATGCATATGTTCATCTACATACTGGCGGCCCGTACGGGGATCTACATACTGGTGGCCCGTTACGTGTTCATAAATGGACTGTGTATTCGTGTAAAATTGATATCATGTTGGCATGAAAAATTGCAGATTATGCTGTGAAAAAGTGCAGGTTTGCTGTGATGGAACGCAGCGCAGCTGGGACGCTTGGAGTAAACGCAGCGTGTTGAGCTGAAACAGAAATGTTAGCAGCTACTGGTGCTTTGAAAGCTGAAAATTGTGAGTCAACGTGTCTGTTTGAAAGCTGAAATTGTACGTCTGTGGTGTGTGACGAGTTTGCTGAGCTGTGGAAATGCTTTATTCTGTTTAAACTGTGTTCCAGACGCTGTTCTGGTCCGGTTCGGTTTCTGAAAAGTTCGACCGGGTTGTTTTGAATGATTGGAAAGACGTTTTTAATGCCGGGGCGCCGACTCCGTGCAGCTCAGAGCTTGATTCGTGACATTTGTAGCAGAAAATGGTGCATTTTGACAGTTTAAAAGACGAAAGTTGACGGATTTTTTTAGGCTAAGGCGAACATGCTAGTTGGAAAAACGTTCTGTGATTGGTTGAAAACGACCGTGTGTAACGTTTTGATTGGCTGACAGACGTGTCAGGTCGTAAAGCCCACCCCCGTGCTGCTCTGTCATTTGTGGATTCAGTCACGTGACCCGGAAATAAGTTCGGTTGCACCGAACCTTTTCTGTGCTTAAAATCTGCTTTTTAAAAGTTGAAAAACGCTTTAAAGTTGATTCTGGTCCGCTGCTTCATTTCTTCGGGGCCTAATTGCTGGAATTTTGCCAAGTTTGAGTTTAAAATCCGTCATTAAATGATGTTTTTGAACAACGCTAGCCGATGCTAATTTTAAGCTAACAGCTAACGACCGGATGAGTGACGTGTCACGTCACTTCCTCCATGTCGGAAATGAGCTCGGTTGCAACCGAAGCCTTTGCTGTGCTTAAAATCACTAAATGAAGCTGCCACAAGTCCCCAAAAAACTCGTGTTCATGCAAAAAGTCGTGCTTGTTGAAACAACGCCACGTTTAGCTTTAAATCCGTTCAGAAATGTTGATTTTACCGAGTTTTAGCCGAAGCTAATTTTAAGCTAAGCGGCTAACGACAGGATGTCAACAGAAATCCACAGGAAGTTGTCATAGACTCCTGCTGGTAGAAAGCTAAACACTGCCCCCTCCTGTGGAAACTTGGTATCACAGTTTCACTTCAGTTTTAGGTTATTTTGGTGAAATTAAACGTGTTTATTTTCTGTAAGACGAACTTTGAGTTAACAAACTTCCTCGAGCTGATTTATACTGTTATGTTATCTTACCATTAAAAGTCAGTAAAGTATTTATGCCCAGAGAGGCGTTTACTAGGACATTTTTCATTCACTGATAAATCCTCAAGCAGGTGCAAAATGAAAAAATGAGAACTTTTGGTAGACACAGTCACAGATAATCACAGAGCTGATCAGTTTACTCATTTGCTGGAAAGATAATACACGTTTAATTGCTAGATCACTAAATAAGAGTAAATATATCAGGAAAAAGAGACTTTTCTGATCTTATTTTGCCACCTAAAACAATTGCATCTTCCTATTTAATTTTTAAATAGAAGATATCGCCAGGAGGACAGGAGTATAACAGTTTTTCTGAAGAAAGACTGATTAATCCTGACACATCATCAATTTTTCTTTTTCTGTTCACCACCTGGTTCTATGAGTAGCTGTTAAATAGCGAGTTTCTGGAAGTAAACGGTTTAAAAAGCGTTTTTAAACTGATGTGCTGTGAGACTTTTTAGAAAATTGCAGGTTTATAAAAATTCAGTGCTTTAGAGTAAAATACACTGAGAAGCTTGGTAATCTAGTATCTGTTAAGAAATAAGCACATAAAAAGTAACACTGCATAGAAGCATTTACTTAAATATTCATGAATTGGGGTAAAACCTGGACAGGTGCCCACATTTGAATAAGTTGACTTATAACAGTACTTTTGTGTAAACCCAAAGCTTAAAATAGTGTGAAAACTCAATGACATTTGAATACATATATTTACCTGTAAAATATCTGAAGCTTGCAATTGTTTTACCCAGAAAAAGTGCTACACAGTGAATGAACATGACAGGTGTGGTAGAAAAAGATTTTGATCCTTATGGGATGAAGGGCTGTTTAGAATATGCGTTAGCACTGCTAACAGCATCCTTACATCCATATGGCAAACAGGCGGACAGCATGAACCCAAAAGAGTTAGTGGACAATCTGATGGAGGTTGCAGAGAGTGTGACCTCTACAGAAGTTACAATGTCAAGCTATGAAAAGCTGGCTAAAATTGCAATGTTGCTGAAAGAATCATTCTATACAGTTGTTGAGAAAGCTGATTACCTTGCAATAAGGTTAGACAGTGAAAAAGAGGTGGTTCAGAAAATTGAAGAACACTTCCTTCAATTTGAGAGCGAACACGAGGTCCTCATGACAAAACATTATGAACAGATGTTTCAATTACAGCAAAATGCAAATGCAGAAATTGATTCGCTGAATAGCAAAATACAGTTACTTAATGCATCACTATCTGAAGCCAGGGATGCTAAAGAGCTGTTGTCCAGTGCATACTTTGCATTAAGACGGGATCACGACGAGAAAATGTCACAAGTTTCCCGCTGCAAAGGTGAAATAGATGTGCTTAAAACACAACTTAACGAATGCACACTGGTAAAAGCGGGATTACTCCAACAATGTCTGCTTTTACAAAGTGAATGTCGGACATCACAGGAACGCCTGAAGGCTTGTGAGGAGGAACTGGCCGCAGCAACAAATAAAAGTTCTGACGTGGGGCGAGTTTGTCTGGAACTCAGAGAAGACCGTGGACAGAGTCCAGGTCGCCCACAAACACCTCAGAAAGATGTTGTTGCACCTCCACATGTGTGGCGAGAAAAACCTCCAAAAGTCTATTACACACCTCTTGCTTTTAAGCCCATCCAACCACCCTCACCTAAAGTGGTAGGAACAGACCTGAACAGGTCTCCTCCACCAAACATGCAACAGTGTGCTGTGAATGTGTTCGAGGCATGTTCTCATGCTAAGACGCCCATAGAGGTGTTTCCTGGTGTAAAGGTTAAACCCCACTCCCTAGAAATGGAAGGAAGGCGCGCGTCGCCACCTCCTCCTAAAACAGGCGAGAAAAGGCAGTATTTTCAAACTAACAAACCACGTAATGAAGGTGCACGCTGGGACAAAAAGGCTCCTCTTTCAGAGGATGAACGTGATTATCGTATATGAGACATGTGTAGGACGCAAAGATATGGGATCCAAGAGGACCCATATTATCAGGGGAAATCCGAAGAGGAACCACCAAAAGACGTACCTAACCCTCCCCCACCTCGGACGAAACGAACCGAGGCGATAAAATCACAAAGGTCCCAGGAACAAGGCCCTACACCTCTGAACTCGGAAGAGACAGAGAAACTACAAAGGTTTGTAGAAACTTTGAAAAATGCTGAAATGGGAATCCAACCAGGAGCACAATGTAGTGATGCGATCGCTACTAACTCTGAAGGCGCGAATGACAACATTACAGATGTCGGTGAAACACACCAAGACATTGCTGTTGTTGCCTCCAACAACCCCTCATCGGACGAAGGGGGGATAAACTCACACACAAACGATGATG
>NW_023623895.1:0-4101 GCF_014905685.2 Nematolebias whitei | reverse complement strand
TATATTTGTCATACAACAAGTGACACGTACCTACGTGACTCACTACAAACTGGTGGCTCGCACGTCTCATGAATGACTGTTAAAACGTGTAAGATTGATTTTTCCATGTTGGCAAGGTTGTACAATAACAGTTTATCAGCTGTGCTGAAACCGTGCGTCTTTACGCAGCGCTTGGAGCTCGGCTCTGCAACTTTACGTTGTGTTACGCTGGCGATGTTTTAAGAGCTAGAATGTGTCATTGAGTCTTTATAAAGCTGAATTGTACGTCTGTATGTGTAACATAAGCTGGCTTTGAGCTGTGGAAACGCTTTATTCTGTTTAAACTGTGTTCCAGACGCTGTTCTGGTCCGGTTCGGTTCTGTGGTTCCGACTCGGTTCTGGAAAAGTTCGAACGAGTTGTTGAATAGCTAGAAAGACGTTTTGAGACCGGAGTGGCAGACTCCGGGCAGCTCAGAGTTGTTTCGTTACAATTTTTAACAGAAAAAGTGCATTTTGATGGTTTAAAAGATGAAAAAGTGACGAACTATCTTCAAGCTAAACCTAGCATGCTTGCTGCTAACGCTTCTTGATTGGTTGAATTCGCTGTTGTGGAGCGCTCTGATTTGCTGAGAAGTTTGACTGACGTGCTACGTCATCTCCCCTCACCCCTGCGCTGCTCTGTCATTGGCTGATTGACGTGTCAATCACGTCACCCGGAAATGAAATTCGTTTTCATAGGGAAATAAAATCTGCTTTTTGAAGCTGAAAAGTAACTTTAAAGTGGTTTTGACACGCTGGTCAAGTGCTTCGAAGCACACTCGCTGAAATTTTGCTACGTTAGAGTTTAAAATTCGTCAAAAAACGATGTTTTTAAACAACGCTAGCGATGCTAATTTTAAGCTAAACAGCTAACGACCGGAGCTTTAACTACGCTTAAAATCACTAAATGAAGCTGCTATATTGTTCCAAAAACTCATGTTCAGGCTAAGAAGTCGTGTTTGTTGAAATTTTGCCACGTTTGTGTAAAAAATCCATTCAGAAATGTTGATTTTAACCGAGTTTAGCCGAAGCTAACTTCAAGCTAAGCGGCTAACAACAGGATGTCAACCGAACGCCACAGGAAGTTATAGCTCCCCTAGTGGATAACACAAACAGTGTCTGAGTTAAGATTAGTAAGGTAAGGCTGACATCTTCTGGACAACCTTGAGAAGACAGGTTTTCACTCGCTTATTAGGTCTAAATAGTGAAATTAAACGTTTTAATTTTCTAAAAGGCATTTTTCGAGTTAATAAACGTTCCTTAAAGCTGAAAATTACTGTTATCTTGCATTTTAAAAGTTATAAGGTATTTATGCAAACGAGCATTCACCAAAACAGTTTTATTTCACTGGTAATCCCTTAAAACTAAGGTACAAAAATAAACATTAACTTTTTAAAAATAGAAACAGTTACAGATTTTCACAAAGTTGGAAAAAGTTTACTCATTTGCTAAAAGGATAGTGCACGTTTAATTGATAAATCACTAAATAAAAGTAAATACATCAGACAAAGAGACTTTGCTGATTTTATTTATTTTGAAAAACCTAAAACATTAAAATTCTCCTGTTTAATCTTTAAATAGAAGAAAAATGACAAGCGAAGAAGAAGAAGACAACTTTTCAAAACCAACAAATGATGATATCATTTTGGGGGCCTTAAATATTTTAACAACTCCACTGATTGGTACACAATTAGAGCAATTACAACAACTTGATGAAGCTCAAAGACAAGAAGAGCTGAAAAGTCTGGCCGCAGGAACATTAAAGACAGAGAGTAAAAAGCTCAGCCTTGAACGGTTAGCAAAAATCTCTCTGCTTCTAAAAGCTGAATTGGATGAACGGTCGGAACGCCTTGACTGGATGTCTAAAACACATGAGAAGGATCTCTCAGAAATGCAGGCGTCACTAGAAGCAAAATCTTATGAAAAGATTAAAGAAATAGACCGTCAGTACAAAGCCACGTGTGCAGATAACGAGGTGCTACAACAACAGTTGCAGCTTGCAAAAACTGAACTGGAACAATGCAAAATAGATAAACAAAATCTACAAAAGCTACATATGCGCTTAGAAGGTGACTACTGTACATCCCAGGAACATTTAAAAAAATGTGAGGCGAAACTAATAGCAGCAATAGAAAAAGGTCAGAATGTTGTTCAAGGTGACCTGGAATCCAAACCAGACCTTGAACAAAGTCGGACTAATACACCAATTACTCAACGACCTCTTTACTCACATGGTGCTTTTAGACCCATCCAATCACCTACACAAACGGGCAGAGTAACACCCCCACAACTGATCACGCATGTGAGACCATTGATATCTTCTCCATCAATAAAAAAAAAAAAAAAAATCTCAAAATATGTACAACGTTTCATCCCTGAACCGTTGGGCTCCGCTGGAACGAAAGCGTACCTCAGAGATCTGGATTTCAGATTGAGAGCTTATCCAAACGCTACGGTAGAAGATAAAATCAGTCTGATACGACTCACTTCGGACAGAGAGGTGTTTACCTTCATCGAGCGTCTACCAGATGCAACGAGAAGGGATTACAAACTTCTGTGTGAAGCTCTGATTAAAGAGTACGACTCCTGCGCAGGGCCTGCTGGGTATCCAGCCGCAGACAAGGTCACGCAGGGCAAGAATGAACATCCAAAAGTTTATTACAAAAGAATCTTCCAAGCTTATTTTGGTAGCAGAAATGAAACCGGAATGGAGGAAGAAGAAGGTTTTAAATTTGTTTTCAGCAAAAATCTCCATCCTGACATTCAAACGTCAGTGCAAATGATGGCAAATTACAGAGAAAAATCCATCAGTGAGATTAAACAGTGCGCTGTGAACGTGTTTGAGGCACGTTGTCATGCCAAGACGCCCATAGAAGTGTTTCCTGGTGTAAAGGTTAAACCCCACTCCCTAGAATTAGAAGGAAGGCGTGCATCGCCACCCCCTCCTAAAAAGGGAGAAAAAAGGCAGTATTTTCAGACTAACAAACCGCATCATGAAGGTGCACGCTGGGATAAAAAGGCTCCTCCTTCAGAGGACGAACGTGATTATCGTAAATGGGACCAGCGGAGGACGCAAAAAAATGGGAACCGAGAGGAACCCCAAAAAGACGTACCTACCCGCCCCCCACCTCGGACGAAACGTCCAGAGGCGAAAAAATCACAAAAATCCCAGAAAAAAGGCCCTCCACCTCTGAGCTCGGAAGAGACAGAAAAATTGCGTGAAATGTTAGAAGATTTGAAACACACTGACAAGGGAAGCCGACCAAAAGCACTATGCAGTGAGGTACTCACTACTACATCTCTGGACGCGAATGACAACACTACAGATGTCGGTGAAACACACCAAGACGCTGCTGTTGTTACCTCAAACAACCCCTCATCGGATGAAAGGGGGGTAATCACACACACAAACGATGACCAGTCATCGCAAGCTGAACACGCAGAAACAGCTACAGCTGTGCTGACGGTTCAGACAAACCAAGATTACACAGATAAATCTGAACGCGTGAAGAAGCGTCAGAAAAAAACCAAAAGGTTTCTGTGTAACTTTATCAGAAAGGGGGCCGCCAAAAAGGCGTACCTGTCAGTAACACTCGAAGGTGTCCTCACACACGAAGCACTCCTGGACGGTGGGGCAGACATAACAATTATGTCAGCTAAACTGTTCGAGGAGCTGAGGACAGCCGCAGCCGAGAAAAACAGGATAATACCTCTATCTGATTGTGCTATAGAAATGCAGGGTCTCTCGGAGAATAAAACAACCCTGACAGCTATAGCAATGGTTCACATGCAGATTGGCAATATGACACTGTACCATCCGGTACACGTGACCCATGTTGACTCATTCCCATTTTTGGTTGGCCAGGATTTTATAAATCGCTTTAACGCGATTATAGATTATGGTGATCAAATAATGTGGACAAAAGTGAGCAAACCACTGCCAATAGAAACGCCTCCGGAGTGTGACACAGACTGCCCAACAGCAGGTACCGCGGAAGGCACAAAGGACTCCTCAGCCGAGGACACGAGCCCGGTGAGTACTCCTCTGACACCATGTGAAACCAAAGAAACCCAAGTGGTCCA
>NW_023623894.1:0-3100 GCF_014905685.2 Nematolebias whitei | reverse complement strand
CATATATATACACATACATATATACATATATATATACACATACATATATACATATATATACACATACATATATACATATATAAACACATACATATATACATATATACACATACATATATACATATATACACATACATATATACATATATATACACATACATATATACATATATATACACATACATATATACATATATATACACATACATATATACATATATATACACATACATATATACATATATACACATATATATACATATATACACATATATATACATATATACACATATATATACATATATACACATACATATATACATATATACACACATACATATATACATATATACACACATACATATATACATATTTATATACACATATTTACATATACATATGTAGAGGGATTTTTGATTGGATATTGTAAATTATCAGTTATGAGTTAAGCTCATAAGATATGCATTTATTATGCAAATAACCTTGTTATGTGGGCCCCATCTCTTTACAAAGGAAAAATCAGTCTCTACCCTCAAATTAAATGGTACTGAAACGTGAATTCTTTCCTGTGTTTAAAGGGGCATCAAATCAGTTAATACACACAGATATGTTAAAATAATCCCAAATTTAGTTGATTTTTATGTATTTTATTAGAAAAATAATAATCTGATGTATATAGCTGATAAAGAATATTCATAAAATGAATACATAAATTAATAACAAAATTACCTAGTGTCAAAGGTTACTTGATTATTAAATTCAGTGTAACTTTTTATAAAAGGCAGAATCTTGGACTGGTTTGTTGGGGTGTAGTTAAAATTGTGTCTAAATTAACTGTGGTGTATCTAAATTATTATTATTGTGAATATATGATCACCAGAAAGGCATTAAGGCCTCTTGTCCTACCAGAATGAGTCGTCAGAATGTCAACTGCTTATGAGGGATGCCAGCAGTACCCAAGATGCTATGGGTGACATAAAAGGAGGATTTATCCTCAAAGGTCATCTGTCATCCGTTGGAGGGACCAAGGTCCGATCACTGGCTCTTTGAAGTCAGCTGGGATTTACCACTCTGTGGTGTGAGGTTCTGGTTCGGGTCTCGGTTTAATGCCAGGTTCTGCTGGTTGTTGTCTTCATTCCAGGACGTCTCACTAGGAGGAAGATTCTTCTCTGAAGTTTTGCTCGAAGTTCGTTGATGTAGAAAGAGCGGTGAAGTGTAATGAAGAAGTTGTGTAGAAACGAAGTGAAGTGTCTGTCTGTGTGTTACAGATTGACTTAGAACCTCCCCTCGGACGAGAGATGGTTAGTAAACTCTGTCATGTTTTAAAGAAAATCAGTCCATTTTCTCTGTCTGCCTTTTTTAAGCCACACTTGTTTTAAAAGGAGAAAAATAAACATAATTATCTGAAAGAGAGGTTACTTTGAACAGACATTTTTCATTAACAAACATTCAGTCCTGAAGCTGTGGAAAAAAACATGCAATGATCATCCAACAGGTGTCGCTGTTCATCTCCTGAAAGAGAACGTCATTTAAAACAAAGGATTATTTTAAAACTGTTATCTCCATGGGAAAATCCTGGGAGTAAAACTCCTTGGCAGGTGTCCCACCTCGAGGTCAATATGAACCACAGCTCTCATTAGGACGATCTGTCCGTTTCGTGGGAAATGAGTGCATATTGGCAGTGAAGTTAACACAATGACAGTTTTCATTACATTAGATTAGTGGCAACTAAGGAGTTTGTAAGCTGAGTTTAACACCTGTAAAAAAAAAGTCTGTTCATTCCCAAGGGAATAAATGCATCTTGTTTTAAAAAGTCCTGATGGAGCTTAGTGGGAAAAAGATGTCACCAAAGGTTTATAGGCTGAGTACCAGCTTTGCAGCAGTTGAATTTGACTTAACTCACTTGATTTTATTTTTCCATTGATTCTTCTACAACCAAGACAGTTATTTACCTTTATGAGGTTTGTGTTCAGAGATTGCAATTGCACAACAGCCTAAGTTTAGAGAATGCCAGTGTCACTGTGTTGGAAAACTGGAGAGCAGTTGGATTTGTACTGCAGTGTTTGTTTTTCAAGCCAAGGGGCTTGAAAACCTTCTCCACCCATGTTTGAAAGTTATGGAATTGTCTAAAACAGGTCTCTTTTGTAAATGAGTCTCCTAGGCTCATTGTGATTAATCTGTATAAAGAAAAGTTGAAAGAATGAATGAATGAAAACTGACCATAATTCCTATTGAAATAGTGCTAACTGTATTATTTTGGATAATATATTTTCCCTTGACCATTCTGAAAAGGAGACATTAGTTGACTTTGTTTGAGGAAGAATATCTAATTTCCCTTTCACCCCATTTAGGGATATATGTTGTAAAGTTGAGTGTTATTTGTAATTTCATGGAGTAAGTTCTTTGAGTTTCAGAGTATTTAGTTTGTTTCTCTTCAGCAGGTTTGACAAGGACAAAAAGTACCCATTCCAAAGACTGTTAGCTAAACTGCACACATATTTTTTTATTTTTTTTTTTTATTTTGTTATTTTTAGTACCACTTGATCGCATGTGTCAAACTCAAGGCCCGTGGGCCATATCTGGCCCACCATAACCATTTCTGTGGCTCTCTACACCCTAGAGGGCCACAGAGACAGAACTTCAAGATAACTTCAAAAAGCGTTCAATACAAAAACAACTGGACTTTATTTGTAACAGAAGACGTTTCGCTCCTCATCCGAGGAGCTTTCTCAATTCAAAGAGCAGAGAGTGAGAGATTCAGGTTATAAGGCTGAGTGAGATAAGACACACACACACATATGTAGATTGGCAATTCACACCTAAACAAACATTAACAGTAAGAGTCTTTTGTTCCTCTAATACACAGATGAGGCCACTCTGTTCCCATGCATGTGAAAAGATAAGTCACATCATACGATAAAAGGGTTTCTCCTGGGGTTAGTTTCAAGTGTTGAACTTTGTTAGCAAAATCAATGGAGTTCTTTATGTGATGAGGTGTGTTTCAAACAAAACTGGAGTCCATGCAAAAATAGGTCCATGCATACCCATCGCTGAAGCAGTAGAAACCGTCAGAAAACAACTTCTACAAGACAAGGACTTA
>NW_023623893.1:0-4102 GCF_014905685.2 Nematolebias whitei | reverse complement strand
TGTAGTATGACATATGCAGGATATATTCATACATTTTCACGAGTTCTTCATTTTTCTGACTGTGTAAATGTCGTGCATTGAGTTTAACAGAAATGCGAACGAGAGACGTTATTTATCTTTGACCCATCAAATGAATGCGGTCATTTATTTGCAGAATCAAAGTTTAACATCACACATTTACATTAATTTGGCAAAATATGAAAACAATAGCATGGCTAGTTTCACAGAAAGTGGGCACAATACGGCGATTATCCTCACTTCTCAGCAGAACAGCAGACATCAATCACACGGCGGTGATTGAGAACTTTGCTTCAGATATTTCTAAAATATCTGTAATGATTTTAGGAGAAAGGAGAGTTTAAGATGAAAATGGAGATTTATCTTACAGAGAGATGTGTGAGGGAATTAATCTGTTTGACCAGAAACGTGCACGCTCCTTCAGTTCTCAGCTTGGTCACGGTACGCTTGGTCGAAGTAGAACTTTTACCTGGTTGATGATAGGTCAGCGTCGGTATAGAATCCTTCCTTTGACTCTTTCAGCGTCTCCGTTGAGAACAGCTAAAATACTTCGAGAGTCGTGCGAGGTTATCCAAACAGAAGTTATAATTCCCAAAATCGTCCCTTGCATTCTGGATTCAAGGACTCTGAACTCCTTCAGAGCTCTACTCCTTTAAGCTCTTTTCATCTCGTCGCGTCTCTCTTCGACAGAGACTCGACACAGACATCAGACCTTCTTTTGACACTTCTCCATGAGCTGCATCCGACAGAACTCTGCAAAACTCTCCCTAGAACCGGGAAGTTGCCACATTTAAATGGGTTGACTTCCGGGTCATTTTAGAGCTTTTTGATTGGTGGATGGACCAGATCAGAGGTGTGGTTTGTGATGTAAGGTGTTATCCAAGTCAAGGGCAGAGATTAAGTTTGTTTAATACAGACAGAAAGATTATTGGAGAAAACCAGACTTCGTGGAGTCTCTACTCCTATTATCTGCTGTAAAGATTAAACATGACATTTCTTTTTCAGTAAACTTTTAGTTGACCGAAACCTGAACTTTAACATACTTACAAATTTGCTCATTGAAGACAGAAAAATCAAGAAATGCCTATTACCCTGATTTCTTCTTTAAATGAGGAATAAAAATCATTACTTACTGTTTATGTAAAATAAAAATGAGTAGTTCTCTTCAACCTGTAAACATTGAGTGAACTAACACAATTTGATTATCAAACATTTGTAAAATAGTAATGATCATAGAGAATTGTCTTTTCTACTTGATTAATTCAAGAAAGAAAGTCTCCAGATGGGTCAAACTGTATTTCTGGATGCAGATCAATGAAATAACAGTTTCTGTCCATCTGGTCAGATTTGACATGAGGTCAGGTTCACTACAGTCCCCCCTTTGGAAATCATCGCCTGTCCATGGGGATGAATTCCAACCGTGAACTTACGCCTTCAAATGTCCTTGAGCTTGATGTAATCCAGCAAGGAAGACCAAAGTCAAAAGTAATCCAGCAAGGAAGACCAAAGTCAGAAGTAATCCAGCAAGGAAAACAAAGTCAAGGTAATTCCACAATGTTCTTGGTAATTCCATTGTGTTGATGATAATTCTATAATGTTGTTAGTAATTCCATTGTAGCAATGCTTTAACCCCTTGGAAACAGAGTCTGTAATCCATTGGAAAAAGTCATATAATCCACAACGGTAAATCCACAACGATTGGAAGTGTTGATTAATCAGCATACAGAGGGGTATCCTTGGATTGAACTGAAGATGCGGCCACTGGATGAAGAGTGGAGACCAACGTCAGGATTGCAGGTCGCCTCCAGTGAAGGTTGTCTCCAGCGACGTCCAGCCTGTGCCGTTCTGGTTCAATGTGTCATGCAATTATGTGGTTTAAGGTGGGCTTATGAAGGGGATTTTACATAAGGCCTTAAACTATATGCACCTGGTGTGTAAGCTATTATGGTTGGGAACAGCTACAACTACCAGTTAAGGGGTGGTTCATGCTGAAAAGGGTAACTACAGGGGTTTATGCCTATAGAAAAGGGGTTCCAAACTATTTTTCCATTTCTAACTTGGTTTAAGTTAGCTTTACATGGTAAAATATAGTTTGGTGCAATTGTCTGTTGTCTTTTAGACGAACGACTTGAGATTGGGTGTTTGGTTTCCCCATAAATGTTTTGGAAGTCTATGGCGAGACTTATCAAAAAGAATTAGCTATCCCCCCGAATAGAATTGTTCGAGTAGGTTCGGCTTAAGCGTTGTGAGATCAGTGTAGATTATGGTACTTAAGGTAGCAATAATATACATTGACTCCGCAAAGATTGCAATTTAACGAATGAACTGCATGTTGGCATGGTCAAAGGCCTCTTAGTCTCTAACTTAACTACACAACAAAATTCATTCTTGCCTGGGGTGTTCGAAAACAATACCAAAACCAATTAAACGATGTCTCAACATCGACAAAAACAGTGACTAAGCAACCAGTTAACAACGTTTCAACATTGACAAAAGCAGTGATTAAGCAACTAGAAAACGACGTTTCGGTGCGCCACTCACTCTGAATGTCCGATTTGATCATGTTATCGCGTCTGGTAGCATTATCCTAACTGGCGTCACCCCCCTTCGGTCATGGGAGACCGCGAACACGGGTGAGGACGTCGCTCCATGAGCTAAAGTTAGGCTGTCCTTGAGTAGTTTTAACTGTTTGCGCAGCTGAAAGAGGACTTTTAGGTCTGGATCGGAATCCAGTTTGCCTGTCGATGGAGTGTATTTGTCTGGGTCAGTCAGATACAGTACCATCGAGTTAATTGCAGGATCATCCAACTTCTGAAGTTTGATGATTTCTGGGTCAGTTGAAAATGACTTTTCATATTTTAAAAGAACTTGGCGAAGTTTGTCTCTTTCTTCATCAGATGTCAGAGTGTCGGCTTGGGCGACCACCTGTTCAATCTGTGATGAGACTGGTAAGGGTTCTTGCTCCATGAGGAGCTCCAACGAATCCTTTTCTGAGTCGTCGGACCTGTCTATGGGCAAGGCACCATAGGTTTGAGGTCCTTGGTCGACATCATTGGTTGAGAAAAGAGCGATGGCCTGTGATGGTTTCGTGAACCATACTGGCCCAGCTTCTTGACTCGGTACCAGGTTAACTGGGAGTCCTCCCAGAACTGGAATGCCTAGTTCAAAATCATGAAGGTCAGGTTCTAAGTTTTCAGTTTGCGATGACTCGTCATCGTTTGTGTGTGAGTTTATCCCCCCTTCGTCCGATGAGGGGTTGTTGGAGGCAATAACAGCAATGTCTTGGTGTGTTTCACCGACATCTGTAATGTTGTCATTCGCGCCTTCAGATTTAGTAGCGATCGCATCACTACATAGTGCTCCTGGTCGGGTTCCCATTTCAGCGTGTATCAAAGTGTCTAAAAACCTTTGTATTTCCTCTGTCTCTTCCGAGCTCAGAGGTTTAGGGCCTTGTTCCTGGAACTTTTGTGATTTTTTCGCCTCGGGACGTTTCGTCCGAGGTGGGAGGCGGCTAGGTACGTCTTTTGGGGGTTCCTCTTCGGATTTCCCCTGATAATATGGGTCCTCTTGGATCCCATATCCTTGCGTCCTGCGCATGTCCCATGTACGATAATCACGTTCATCCTCTGAGAGAGGAGCCTTTTTGTCCCAGCGTGCACCTTCATTACGTGGTTTTTTAGTTTGAAAATACTGCCTTTTCTCGCCTTTCTTAGGAGGAGGTGGATACGCGCGCCTTCCTTCCATTTCTAGGGAGTGAGGTTTAACCTTTATACCAGGAAACACCTCTATGGGCGTCTTAGCATGAGAACGTACCTCAAACACATTCACAGCACACTGTTTAATCTCATTTATGGATTTTTCTCTGAAATTTGCCATAATTTGTACTGACATGCGTATGTCAGTGTGGAGATTTTTGCTGAAAACATATTTAAAATTTTCTTCTTCCTCCATTCCGGTTTCATTTCTGTAACCGAAATAAGCTTGGAAGATTCTTTTGTAATAGATCTTTGGATGTTCATTCTTTCCCTGCTTGACCTTGTCAGCGGCTGGGAAACCAGCAGGTCCCGTGCAGGCGTCGTACTCT